>NW_015386632.1:679840-736677 GCF_001527695.2 Protobothrops mucrosquamatus | reverse complement strand
AGTTTATGGGAACACATCTCCCTTTTCCCTGAATTGATATCTTGCTTAATTTAGATTACAAGAAAGATTCATTACATTTTAACTGCATAGCAGATTGTGACTTGTTAATTTTAATAATATTCATAGATAGTATAGCATCTCTGTAAAATTGCACATATATCTAATAATTTTTCACTTAATGTTAGATAAGCTGAGGATGGAAATGTATGTGCTGTTTATGTGATAAAGTACTGCTTTGTGACCAAGATACTTGGTCTGTAAGATACTAATAGAAATCAAAGTCTTCCTAAATAAAGAAATTACCGCCTTTAGTTTTGTTACATTTCCTTCTTCAGTTTAACAAATCATAGGAATACAAAAGTCTTATTTTCTAAATAATCTAGAATAGTGATTAGAAAAGATTTCATTAGAAACATGATGTGTGTACAGATGGGCCCATGTGCCCTCTGCTCATGCAAATGGAGCTACGTGCGTGCACAGAACCATCCCCTCCCCTCCTGCCTCCCCCCAGATCTGCAAAGCAGAAAAGCTTGGGAGATCCATACACAATGTTTTATTGTGGCAAATACAGTACCTTCCTCAATAACAGGCCAATGCTGTGGGTTACCTCTACACTCCTAGGCCTTGCAAGTTGATGTAGCCACATAATAAAGACATCTTTAAATACTCAATCTTAAAACAATGAAACATTACCAACATTGTTCTCTTCACATGCAGTGCTTTTTTGGGAAAGAAAAAAAAAAAAGGTGCCGGAACTCACACATGTCATACAACCCGCCTTGCCTACCCTACAAGGTTCCATCCAAAAAAGGTGCCGGAACTCCGTTCTGGGCATTCTATGACAAAAAAAGCCCTGTTCACATGTATTGCATTATAGTTCTCTTAGTATCAGCTGGTGACAGATGTAGCGTACTCAACTGAAGGGTGGCATATTGGTGCCCTTCATTTCTAAGATCATTAATGCATATATGTTGTTCAGGAGCATTTAGTTATACCCATTCTTAATTGTCCAAGAAGGCATAGAATACAAATCATAAAGAAGAAATATGCTACAAATAATAGAATATTTAATTTCAACTTTTGACTAAAAACAATGGTTCAAATCAAATTCCTTCAGTTGTAACAAGATTACTTATTGTTTAAAGCAGGGGTCCTGTGGCCTGCGGCCTGGTAATGGGCCGTGGGCTGCTGGCCACCGGGCATGGGACAGGCTGGCCAGTGTGTGCACATGTGTGTGCACACTCCCCCACTTGCGCTAGCGCCACGACTGCAGGGCACAAAAATAGGATGCCACGTTGTGTGGTGCAAAAATGGGCCGCTGCCGCCCGGGGCGAAAACGGGACACTGTGGGGCACAAAAATGGGCTGACACCACGCCTTGGGGTGCAAAAACGTGATGCCGTGCCACGCAAAAACAGGCTGATG
The DNA here is from genome assembly GCF_001527695.2 of Protobothrops mucrosquamatus. NCBI lineage: Eukaryota > Metazoa > Chordata > Lepidosauria > Squamata > Viperidae > Protobothrops > Protobothrops mucrosquamatus. Next base: position 735,253 of record NW_015386632.1, on the reverse strand, counting down.
CCGTGCCTTGGGGTGCGAAAATGGGATGCCGCCATGCCTCGGGGCATGAAAATGGGCCGACGCCATGCCTCGGGGTGCAAAAACGGGACACCGCCATGCCTCGGGGCACAAAAACCAGCACCACCACACCGTACAACAATGGGGCAGGGTTAGCAAATATCACGCAATTGGTAACCCCGCCCCATTTGCATCACGTGCATGCTCGCAGCGTGAAATGCTTCCCCTTCCCTTTCCCTCCGGTCCACCAACTGAGAAAGGTTGGTGACCTCTGGTTTAAAATGTTGAAGTTTGATAAGTTTGTTACAGATCTGGTTACTATTCTAATACTGTTTTGAGCAGCAGGAAATCTTTTCTACATGTTGTGTTTCTAAAATGACAGTGAGAGTTCTGTAGGGGTTTGTTTGTATTTTTTCTTCCCAAGAAATTATATTACAGTGTAGCATAAAAATCTGTCAGTTTTGAACTATGTGAACTTGTAAAATGAATAGCCAGTTAACTAGTTTGTTTTTCTTCATTTTTCCCTAAATGTATGCCTATGAACTGAAAAAAGTTTGGACTTTTTCAAAATTTGACCTAGTTCTTTTTTTTAGTGACCCAGCATGCTGAACATTCCAGATCTAATACGTTGATTATAAATAAATGGCTATGAGTGTGGAATCATGAAAGTGATGTCTGAAGCCATAATTTTAAATAGTTTTGAAAATGATCCAGATAAAAGACGTTGCTGTATTTCTGTAGTTGTGGACTGCCACCTAACCTGAATGAAAATATGAAGAAAATGAATGTACCAGAATATGGGCACAAGTTTTCAAGAGCACAGTGACATGGTATTAATTTTGTCTTTCCTTCAAGGAAGTTGAAATTATGGTGACTTGAATGGCTGATTTAGCTGTCTCTCAAGTGGTCTAACTGAGAGGTCACCAGCCTTTCTCGGTTGGCAGACTGGAGGGAAAGGGAGAGGGCAGCATTTTATGTGCATGCATGCAAACGCGTGCGAATGGAGCTGTGACGCAAATGGGGTGGTGCTAGCACCCATGTGATACTCGGTAGCCCTGCCCCATTCTTGAGTGGCACAGTGCCATTTTCACCCCCCAAGATGCGGTGTTCCATTTTCAAGCCCTGTGGGGAGGTGGCATCCCATTTTCACACTCCGAGGTATGGCATCCCATTTTCGCACCCTGCAGTGTCCCATTTTTACATTCCATGGCGCGGTGCTAGTGGCACAGCCTGGTAATGGGCCACAGCCCCAAGTTTGGGGACCCCTGATCTGATACCTGTGATATTTGATATTGATATTTCTGAAAGGAAACTTAGTGCTCTTTCTATATAAATAAAAATGTAAATGTTTGTTTGTTCAAATTCTTAAATCTCCGAAAGTTCTTCACCGATTGCTTTGAAATTTTGACACAACGTTGGATTAGAATACGCGCGTGTTTTTATATAGCTACTATTATATAGATGTCACACCTATGACAGGTAAAACCATGCTTTTTTTGAAAAAAAAACCAGACTGAGCCACAGCAACGCGTGGCTGGGTACAGCTAGTTTGAAATAAAATGAAACCCCTGTGACACACAACTGACACACTACTTTTGCACATGTACTCTTAAAAATCACAATTCCTATCTTCAGAAATAGACTAACAGGCAGATCCTAGATGTGAGGAAGGTCTAATGAGCATTAGGGACACAGTACTTTCTCCTCTTTTCTCACACATTATCCTACAATTCCTCTTCATCTGTGATGTGTGGCTTCAACTAAATGGTGTGGAGAAATGGGCTGGACAGAGCTAAAAGGAATGATTCGTAACAAACAAACTCTCTCTTCAACCAAGTGCTGCAAATGGTAATACAGGTACTGAGTAGTGGTGACTCACACCATATACATGTTGAATGTGGCATAGACAAAATGGACCCCCTTCATCCTAGTTGAAACTGGTTGTGTAACGCCACTTATATCAGAAGCAATGGAAAATCTATAAGATATTCATAGATGATAGGGGCAACAATACAAGATCTGGTTGTCTTTTGCGGTTTAAATCCAACTTGTGTAGCAAAGGATTGGGGTTTTCTGAGTTTTCTAATGCAGGTCTAGCATTCTTTCAAAAGAGTGCTAAGCCTGTGTTTATAAGGAGCTTGGATAAGACCTGGTAAAAACTATGGAAAGTACAAATTAGCCATTATGTATAGGCAGATGCTTCTGCAAAAGCCAGTTGTTTAGTTTTTTTCTGCAGCAAGATACAAAAGTCATAATGTGCAGTGCCCAGCAACCAATGGAAGATAAATACCCACACTATTCTAAACAATCGACCTATCATGAACCATATTGTTGATTAAATGCCTTAGATCAGTGGTGGCGAACCTATGGCACGGGTGCCAGAGGTGGCACTCGGAGCCCTCTCTGTGGGCACATGTGCCGTTGCCCCAGCCTTGCCTCTCCCCGCAACCCTCTCCTCTCCAGCAGCCCCCCTGAAGGAGAGTCGCCCTTGAGCGTGGCCCACATGGAGCAGTGCAGCCAAGGACATGGCACCCAGGCAATGTAGACAAGACTCTGCCCTCACACCCCATCATGCAGTTGATGCTGCAGGGCGCAGGCAGAGGATGTGGCTGCCATAGCACTGCTGGGCTGCCTGGGCGATCTGCGGTGGGCCCTGGAGGCAGTGAGTGGTCCTGTGGACAGGCGGGGCAGGGGATTGGGGGGCAGAGCGGGGGCGGAGGAGGGAGGTGGAGCAAGGGCGGGGCCAGTTTTTGGGCACTCGGTCTCTAAAAGGTTCGCCATCACTGCCTTAGATCATATACCAAAATTTCTGTGAGGAAAAGAGGAAAAGTATTCTTTTTAAACTAACACAGCTAAAGACAAATTTAAGGTGTAGACTAGGGCTGAGTTGAAAGAGGTGTCACAAAGAAATGTATATAAAAAGATTACAGGGTATATTCATACTATTGTTAGGAGGACATTCAGTAAGCAAGAGTCCTCAGTCAAGAGAATTTAGAATAATATGACAAGATTTCACAAGCTTTATAGATAGTTATTTTCTATGGGAATCTACATAAAGAATTAAATTATTTTAAGACCAGAAAACATTTTATTACAAATAGTTATTTAGAAAAATCATCAAAATAAAGTATATATAAATGTAAGTATTATCTTTTCATTGTTTATCATTGGTCATTTCCCTTTTTATTCTCCTTATGAGACATTTGGAATCATGAATTATGATATTTCTATATGTTTATCAGGGCATTGTGTTTATATATTTTGCACTTTAAAATTTAAACCTGCATTTACTAACTTAAATATATTCAGCATGAAATTATGCACTGTAACTTCCCCAAAAAGGAATACATAGTTTGTAAACATGTGGAATGAAAAAATGTTTAAACTGAAATTTAAAATTAAAAAGCAAGCAATAAGATTGCCTATAAATGTTTTTAAACCATATTACGAACAGATTAGAGGAAGAAGAGCTTGATCAGTAGCTTGATGCGAATGAATCTGGAGATGAAATTATGTTCAGCATGAGCATAATGGTTATAGAAAAATACTGAAAATTATCTTCATACTGAACATAATTTCATTTGCAAAGCAAGATACCCATTAAAAGTCACACTGCAGTGGCTTCCTTTGCTTTGGATTCAAGGCAAAAGATTAGCTTATGAAAAGGCCCTAAAATAGTCTTTCAAAGGAACAAAAAACTCCCTAATCAATGTAGCTGGAGGTTGAGAGAAAATTCTAGATCTGCAAATGTTCTCTGCCAAGAGAGATAAATCCATGTTCAGTTCTGAAGCAGAATATTTGCTAGAAATGAATTAGAAAACATTTATGTAACAACAACAAAAACAGTCAGGCAAGTAAGCACACACACACAAAAAATCTACATTTTTTTCAGTGGGCTGTTCAGCATTTCACTTACATTTTTATTTCAACCTAACATAAAGGATTATCCTGTTTTCTATTTGGGCCATTTTACCTTTGGAGATCTTACAAGGCCTCTTTGTGCAATACAGCATATAGTTCCACATTTAAAGATGCTGATGCCAAATTCATGACAAAATTATGTTTTGGATACCAATATGATAGGTAGAATTTTTTCCCCCTTCTTCCATGTTCCCACTCAGTTTTGCATATGTTAAAAGTACAGAACTTCTCTGGCTATAAAAAGGTGGCTTTCCAAATATTATAAATGAAATTCTTTCTCGTTTACCCTTTGTATTTTTGAATAAAGTACAGGTACTGTGTTTCCCCCGGAAGTAAGACCTACCCCGAAAATAAGCCCTAGTTTTGGGGAGGGGTGGAGCTGCCCCACGTGCCCTGCACCCGCTTACCTTGCAACCAGCCTCTCTGCCATCCTACTTCTTCTGCAGTGTCCCCAGGCCTGCATTTTGGAGTCAGAGGCCTTTCAGGAAGGCCACTGCAGCCAAGTACCGAGCTATGGATTCAATCCATTGCTTGGTTATCGGCTGCAGAGGCCTTCTGGAAAGGCCTCACTGCGAAATGCAGGCCAGAGCTCCATTCTCAGCTGCAAAATGAAGCTGCTCCTTCGGCCACAGAAGAAGTGGGCCGGCTGAGTGGGCTGTCGGTGCTGGAGGTGAATGGAAAAGACACCCCTCCCCCCAAAATAAGACCTGGTACCTCTTTTGGAGGCAAAATAAAAAAATAAAAAAGACCCGGTCTTATTTTGGGGGAAACACAGTAGTTCTCTACTTATGATCACAATTGAGCCCAAAAATTCTGTTGCTAAGTGAGACATTTGTTAAGTGAGTTTTGCCCAATTTTATGACCTTTCTTGCCACAGTTATTAATGAATCACTGCAATTGTCAAGTTAGTAACATGTTTGTTAAATGAATCTGGCTTCCCCCTTGACTTTGCTTGTCAGAAGATCACAAAAGGTGATCACGTGACCCCAGGACACTGCAACCATCATAAATATGAGTCAGTTGCCAAGCATCGCAAATTTTGATCACAATGCTGCAACTGTCGTAAATGTGAAAAACAATCATAAGTCATTTTTTCAGTGTTATTGTAACCGCGAAGCCCTAAATAAACTATTATAACTACCTATACACCTTTATACATATGGTTTCTATTTTAGGGATCAAATAAAAAAAATATAGAGCAAACATTGCCCTTGGATCACGGGTAAGCAACCTTGGCTCTTTTATGACTCGTGGACTTGGCTCTTTTATGACTCGTGGACTTTTATGACTCGTGGGAGTTGAAGTCCACGAGTCATAAAAGAGCCAAGGTTGCCTACCCCTGCGAGAAACCTCTGATAGAAAAACTAAGCCAAATTGTAGCCAGAATTCCTAAAAATGAAAATGGCTAGTTGACTCATATTTTCAAATGTTATTTATTATAAACAATATTGTACCCTGCTGTTTAATCTCATTTTATATCTCTTACTTCATTTAGAGAAATTATACTGTAGTTCTCATAAAACTGAAATGCAGAGAGCCAAATTATATTTAATAAAGAAAATTATACAAATTTAACTACATTGGTTCATCTTTTTCTTGCTAATGCTGTATAGTCATATGACACATATTTGGAGAATAACTGCAAAATCTCAAAATTACCAATAGTTACTGTATACACTTTTTGGCTGTAATAAATTTACTTGACAGTCAGCTAAAGCACTCCTGGAATCATCCTTTATAATGACATTGGTATATTATTTAACTGTTGTTGCACATGTTACCCACCCACGGATGTATTGTAGGAATTGATTTACACTGGAATGTGACTTTATCATCAAATGATAGGTTTTGTGTGAAAGTTCACATGAAACATTACCTAGATTCCCCTGGTGCATTGACCAATAGCTATATAGTTCCTGGGCATAAAAGGAACAGCAATCCAACAAAATATCTGAAGGGGACCAAACATCTTATACCACATTGTCTTGCTGTTTAGGAGATGAGGGGGAGTGCTGTGATTCATGATATTTAACATCATTCCAGTTTAGTTATGCACAAATCCAGGAACCTTAGCTGTATCTAATTCTGAAAATTTATTATTGCAAATTCGTTATTGCTTTTTTAATAGTAAAAAAAAAGCAAAGATCTATTAAGGAGGCTGAGGATTTCCTAAATTACTTACAACGCTTTACATTAATTCAGGTTTAAAAGAATATGCTAAGTTAGTCACCTATTAACAGATGGAATGTTGCTCCAGATGTGCACTGCGTTCTGGACATTGCCATCATCTTGTTTACATCTGAGAACTGCTTCCATCTGTAAAACAAACATATTTATACCTGAAACATTAGAATGATGACCATTCCACATAATACAGAACTATGGGTGGTCTTCGACTTATGACTATTCATTTACCAGCTGTTCAAATTTATGACGTTGCTGAACAAAGTGACTTATGACCCCTGCCTAAAGCTATTGCAATGCCCCCATGGTCATATGAAGAAAATTTGGGCATTTGGCAATATGCCCAGCCTTACGACCGACTGTGGGGATGCTGCAGTGCCCTCCTGCCTATTTCCCCTCTCCCATCCTTCTGCATTGTGCAAGGTCTTGGGCCTGCTTTTATGCCCCACTGGGTCCCTGCAGGCCTTTGATCTGCTTCTCACCCCACTGGGTACCGCAACTTTCTCCCCACCATCCCATCACAGATTGGTCGCCTAATTTTGGATAGATCTTCAAGAAGCAGCTGCTCCACTTCATGACCTACTTTCACAGTGGAGGCCATGTAGCACTGTCCCCAAAATGCTGCCCACTTCCTGGATGGTGCCCTGCAGCCTCCAGGAAGGCTGAAGGGTAGCGCAGGCCAGTTCTCCTCAAGCACAATTTCTGGACCTCAGCAATCCATCCTTCAGCCTCCCTATACAGAGCAGCAGGCCACATGTCAGCCAGGAGCAGGCCTTGGGTAAGTTCAGGAGGTGCTGCAGTGCAGGTCTGGACCTGTACTAGGCCTCCCAAGGTCTCCCCATGCTACACTTAACAACCTATGCAGCTGCTTAACAACTACAATGGGATTGGAGTCATTAAGTGAGGTGGTCACATGGACACCTCACTTAATGACTGTCATGACTTGTGACTGTAATAGGCAGGCTGCATTATAGTCAAGGACAACCTATAGACAATTTCATTTAATTCAGCCAGGAGACTTGGAGTTTTGATTCTGATGTAGGCATGAAAACCAGCTAAGTAACTTTGGGCCAGTCTCTCTCTCAGCCCACAATGTCAGGCTCGGGCAACAAGTTGGTCAGTCAATTCCTGTTGTAACCAATGGATCAATATTCAGTTGATATGAAAAAAGCGGACCACTAAGAGGAATAAATAACTACCATTTTGCTCTCAGCCTGTGGCGATTTTATCATGGGAGAAGACTATGGATCAGCTGGGAAACTGCGTGAGGTTTGCAGATTCCCACACAATGGAATGTAGAACTGCTTTCCAGGACCATTTCATATGAGGCTTGGGAATAAATTGGGAATCAGCTTTAATGCAAGCTTGCTGTAATCACATGTTTGTGCATCCGAGTTTCATTTTGGATGCCAACAGGATGAATGGAAATCTCTCCTGGATATGTCAGGGATGCATGCAGAGCCAATATCATATTTTGTATTGCTCCAGTAAAAAATTACACGAATGTTAGGAATTTAAATAAGTAATGCAAACTCAGTTCATTCACTTCTCAATAACAATTTATTTCCAACTAACCTGAAAAAAGCGAGAAGCTGCATCTCTCTCTTCTTCATCCAAGACAATGTTGTCTACAAATAGCCAAAAAAATGGCTTTTTATTTTTTTCTTCAGGACTTCCATACTGAAGTATACGAAAATATTGGTAAAAATACCAGGCTTTGGAAGAAAGAAAGAAAACAGTTTGTCTGTACAGTAAGTAGCTTTTGAAAATGGTTTCTAAAAATAAATTACACTTTATTTAAGTGATAGATACTATACGTTGTTCTCAGTTGTCCAGAATTTTGGACCTTTTCAATAACATTCAGTTAGGAAATTGTCTCATATCAGTAATTCACTGGTACATAATGACCACAATTGAGGCTGAAATTTCAGTTGTAAGTCATGGTGGTTGTAAATCAATCAGGCACCAACTTGATCAAACCTAATTTTATAACTGCTTTTAGGGCAATCATTAAGTAAATCACCTGGCTGTAAATTTGGAAACACAAAAATGCCAGAAACTGTAAAAAAAAGTAAGTCACAAATTCCAGTCACATGACTATGAGATGCTAGAAGCTGTCATAAATGTGTTGACAAGTACCTGGAATACAGTCATGTGACCATGTGTAATACATTTTACAACAGCCTGAAGTGTTTTGTTGACTGGTTATAAATCAAGGACTACCTGTAATGTTACGTTTTATGTATGTGGACTGGTGATCCAGCCACCTCTCCCAATTTTGGTGATTATAAATGATGGATCTGGAAGTAGCAAGAAGTTATACCATCTAGCTCTTTGGCTACTGCCACAAATATCAATGGCTAAAATAATCCTTACAGCAGTATTTTTCAAACTTAGGAATTTTAAGATGTGTGGACTTCAACTTCCAGAATTCCGTAGCCAGTATGGTTAGGATGCAGCTTGTATAAATTAGAATAATTTACTATAGGGGAAAGTTGTTGAATTACTAGTAATTGATTCATGTCAGCTATAGTTATATACAGTAGTGTGAATTTCAAGTTATGCTTACGGCAGTGGTACCAGAGAAGTGCGTATTAAAATTCTTAAATTGATAAAATATAATATTGGCCTATTGGATTTATGGTATCCACCTTTTTTTATTTGGGCCTTTCAAGTCAATTTGGATTCCTGACAACTTCCTGAACTAGTCCCTGCAGTTATGTTGGCAAAGTTTTTCAGAAGTGGTTTGTCATTGCCTGCTTCCTAGGGGTGAGAGTGTGTGACTGGCCCAAGTTTACCCAACTGGCCTCATCACTAAGGCAGAATTCTGTCCCCTAGCCTTGATAGCCTTTACCACTACACCAAACTCTACTATGTAAATAATAGCCAATAGTAGTGAGAACAAATGGGTTATGTTTGAACTAAGACTAAGATTATTCAGATTCAAGATTAGGGGACTGGAGGCTAAAACATATAAGGAACGGTTGCTGGAATTGGGTATGTCTAGTTTAACGAAGAGAAGGACGAGGGGGGGACATGAACTCACAATGCGTTTATGGCATTGTTGAAATACAACTTCCAGGGTACCTCAAATTTGCTGTGTTCCCTAACAAGCTTGGAAGATGTGGTTCAGCAACATCTGGGTCCAACCTTTCCTTTTTCTGGCAGTGAGGGCAAAGTTAGTGCATGGAGGATTTGAGAAATCTTACAGGTGATTGCTCTAATATCTTGTTTCTTTTAGGATCATTTTGTTTGCTTGAATAGAACAAAATATGCCTAGGAATGTGTAGCATGGCCAGACCACAATGCTATAAATACTTTTCTGGAAGATAACTAACATCAATGGAACCATCAAAAAATTTCCCAAGTAAATCTATTTACAGAAGAGGGAAAAATGCAATCCAAAGGATAAATGGTTTTCAACAAACCAGAATCCAAGGTACTTATATCAATATTTTCATTTTAGATGTGATTTAGTTGCTTACCAGATGAATGTTTGTAAAATTTTGCTACTGGAGGAGTTGAGCCAAAAATAAAATCAAATGGACCCCATTCTTCTATCTAGTAAATAAAATAAATCAGCTTCAGAATCTTGGTTGGTTCATTAATTAACATACTGATCATTAATAATGCTGATCACCAAATTAATATATTTAATGAACAAAAACCAGTAATTTGCCCTAATCTACAAGTCCACAATTAAAATGTATCATACTGGGTAAGACTCTGCCCACTGATAATAATTTATTTCAAATTCATTCAAATCTATTGCTAAATTATTATGAATATTAATTAAATAATCCATAATTTTCAACTCCCAGTATAGCAGCTCCTTAAAAACAACATTCTATGCCTTTCCCCCAAATCCTCTCAGTAGGCTCCAGAATGAGCGTAAAATCCCAATACCTTCCTTTTTATTGTGGGAGGCGCATCCAACTCTCCCTACCTAAATCTCTGCCTCTTACTCAGAAGCTTATGCTTAAAATCCAATTTTTCTCAAGTTTTCAACAGTTGTACAGTTCTTCTCCTGGGCACCCAGTTACTCCAAGAAGACTGCAGACAGATCTCAAAACATACACTAACCCTCCCTCCATTCCACTGTGGATCACTATATTTTGTGTAGGGCAGGGGTGTCAAACTCAATTTCATTGAGGGCCGCATCAGCATTGCGGTTGCCCTCAGGGGGCCGGGTGGGTGTGGCCAGGATGGGTGTGGCCTACTGGGTGGGCATGGATGGAGTGGGTGTGGCCTACTGGGTGGGCATGGCCAGCTCTAAATTGTTCGTGTCAAGGGTGCCTTTGGGGGCCTGGGCAGGAGTGGGACAGATCTGAGGGTCTATGGCAGAAGGGGGTGGGACTAGGACAAGTGTCAAGGCATGGTCCACTGGAGGAGCCTCACATGGTCTACTGGAGGGCCAAGGCAGTGGAGGCCATTCCCTCACTGTTTCCAGGATGGCTTCACGGGCTACATGAAACCACTTTGCGGGCCGCATCCGGCCCGCGGGCCATGTGTTTGACATGTCTGGTGTAGGGTATCTTCAAATTCAGCTTTTGTTTCTATCTTTACTTTAACTCTTCCTTCTCTTGCCAATGTTTTCTTCCAAACATTCAGTTCCCCACTCTACCTTCTTTCAGCTTGGCCTCTTATCATCTCTACTATATGAAAATTAATCCTCAAAATAATCAACAAAACAATCCACACAATGTAATAAATCAATGCAAACACCTCCCCCTCTTCATAGTATACTGACTATTACCTTGAAAAATAAAAGTCGTATAAAGCATCTTGTACACTTACATTTGTTCTTATCACATCTGTGACATCATCCATGTACTTTAGGTACCCATTGCCTCTCCTTTCCCCTAGAAACCCCAAGCTTTTCAATTCTGGAGAAGTGAAATGAGAAGTGCAAGATACATTAGGTACAACACATGATCTCAGTTTGTCTTGGATACATTCAAAGGTGCCTGTTAAAGCCAATTAAACTATGTTAAACAACATGGAACGAGGAAGGTGGTTGTATGTCCTGTATACTATTCTCCTGAGTAAAATGGTAGGAGAATACAGGACACATAAAAAGGAGTTTTTAGTGGATTAAATTAAATACTGTTCCTTTATTGCAGTGGTTCTCAACCTTTTTAATGCCGCGACCCCAACTGGTCGTAAGTCGAGGACTAAACCGGCCGTAAGTCGAGGACTACCCAACCGGTCGTACGTCGAGGACTTTCCCTGCCCGGGAGCGCCACGCATACGTGGTTCCGCCCCCTGCGCCGGCTGAGGCGTAGCTGGCAAGCAGCAGAGACGGAGCAGGCCGACCACCAGCTGGCCCAGCCCAAGAGAGGTATGTGTTTAGCTATTAATTGTTCTCAGATCTGCTAACCATACAATATTTACATAGTGTGTTTTTGTTTGACTGATTGATTATATTAATTTATTCAAAAATGATGGTTGATGCCACTTGTAAGTAGTTGATATTCTTCATAATAAATTATTTCAGCAGGAGTTAGACACTTGAATATTTCTTACAGAAACCAATGGGCTCAATGAGTATGCCATTTATTTTTCAATGAACATGGAATGAAGCAACTGTAAATTTAAAAGTAGTACTCAGAAGGCAATATTGCATGCAATTTGTGTGTATGGGGTGGGGGGACATCTATAACTACTTATACTTCTTGCAAATGAAATAGAAACCCAGAAACATTTAGGCTGATGTAGTCAGCTCATGATGTAAATTATCCTTTATAAAGATCTATAAAGAAACAGATTTGGAAAAGTCCAAAGGTATCCCGTTCAATCCTTAACACAAAGATCTAAAGGGTTCCTTATCACTATCCCTATTTTCTAGTCACTTGTTCATAAAATCCAGACTGCAATCAGCAATCAGCAGAGAACATGACTGATAAAATGGCTTTGCAAAACAGCTGGCTCCTAATGAACCAAGTCAGCCAAGTAAGTTATAGTCTACTGCAGGGGTAGTCAACCTTGGCTCTTTTATGACTCGTGGACTTCAACTCCCAGAATTCCTGAGCCAGCTGGCTCAGGAATTCTGGGAGTTGAAGTCCACGAGTCATAAAAGAGCCAAGGTTGACTACCTCTGGTCTACTGTATGTGGATTGGAAACTATATCCATATTACTGTACCTGTTTACTTACCTTCTGTAATATTGTCAAAAAGTGAAAGAACGTGGATTGACTTTCTCTCCCATGGAGACAATAGCTGATATATCCATATATTAGGGCTGTTCTAACACAATCAATAAAACAAATAATCCAGTAACAACAATTACAAACTCACACATTTTCTCTTATTTTTAGAAATAATTACTTCAATTATTAACATATCACATGGGTACAATAAGGCCACATCAGGTCCAATAACACAATTTAAGCAGTTAATTTAAATTTACAGTTAATTTAAAGCCAAGCAATACTTGAACATTTTTAAACAAGCTTTCGCTTACAGATTCTTGATCATGGAAATGTTTCAGATCTGCACGCCATTTTATTCTCCTTTTTAGCAATCCATTTACATGCTGGGGTGCACATATGAAGCATATCCAGGTAGTTGTTTCTTTTATTTCTTCTGCACACCCAGGATAAACAAGGGTATCCACACATTCTTCACAAAAGCATCTAAATAAATTTAAAAATAAAATTGTTTAAAGGCACAAAGTACTGTTTGAGCTGAGCCCCACTGCATTCTGTTAAATAGATCGGGCCTTTTTATAACATAGATTTAGGAATTTACTTGTCTCAAGAAGTGCTATGAAAATACCTTTGAGATATTTTGTATGTTTCACTATTCAAGAATATGCAAAAGGCTCTTAAAATCTATAACAAAACTTTATGTAAATTTAGTATACAATTCAGTATGGCGGAAGTCAGGGAGGAAGCACACGAACTAAGTCCCAGCATACTTTGCCACTGAATGTGTTGATAGGGGTTCCTGAACTTATAGTTCAGGAATATCTAGAGATATAGTTTTTTATCTGTTGTTAGAGTTACTAACTGCCAAGAAAAATGACCTGAGTAGGGAATAGTCTTAGTAATAGCCTTAACTGCAAAGATCAGTCAATGGTTTTTTTTGCATGATGATTCCTTCCCTATAAGGAAGAGCACCTCCTTCTATTTCATATCACTTTGCTGTCAAAGAAGCACATCCAGCAAAATAGATCAATATTATGATATGAATGGAAAAACAACAGAAATCAGAAAAAAACGAAGGTTTCATGAAGTTAATTTGATTAACTGGGTAGGACTGCAATTAAGGTGGAATATTAACCATCTGTTACAGGAATGGTAACAGTAAATTATTACTACTGCTATCGCGCCCAACTTTCCATTTAGCCATTTCAATGATTTTTAATAAATACATGCACCATCAAGTAAAAGTAAAAGAATGTTTTATCACCCCCTCCCATTTAAAGTCTCATTGCAAGGCAGAGACTTCTTCAGCTTCACGTTTTGTAGCATTTTAAAGTTTCATTTGTAGTGTTTGGATATTGCTCACTTGTGACATGCTGAATGATCACACATTATTAGAGATTTGCCCCAGCAGCAGATGGTACAGTCAGCTTGGTATCCATCATCGTCACACAGGAAGAATCTTTCCAAAAACCTTTCCTTAAAAAAGGAGAAAGGACATAAAACTTACTTCATAATACTATTTTAATTCATAATACTATTTACATAATAACAACAACAACAACAACAACAACAACGATAATGATAATGATGATGATGGAGTTGGAAGGCACCTTGGAGGTCTTCTAGTCCAATCCGCTGCTCAGGCAGGAAACCCTCAGGCAGAAAATCCTATCATTGCAAGGCAAAGACTTCTTCAGCTTCACATTTTGTAGCATTTTAAACTTTCATTTGTAGCGTTTGGATATTACTCACTTGTGACATGCTGAATGATCACACATTATTAGAGATTTGCCTCACTAGCAAATGTATGAACTTAATGTATGAATTTAATTCATAATATTGTTTACTCGTAGTTCACACATGCACATGCTTCATGCTAGTCATACAATAACACTTTAAAATACTGTAGGCTAAAATTATTGTTTTATTTTATAAATAGGAAGTGAAGTTTGAATATAGTTTATTTAGAAATACTCCTGGGGTTGTTAGGCATTTCCAGTGATGCTGTAAACGACTACTGTACTAATACTAAATACGTATTACCAATAATGCCAATAATATCTCTGATCATTCCCACTAACTTCTTCTATTGCTACTTCAGTTAGCATCTACAAGACATGCATTTTAGGCTTATTTTCAAGGAACACTAATTGCTTCTCAGCCATATTGCTTTTTTGACCCAGGATCAAGATATAAAATTGGGTATCATAAGGATTCTGATAACACCTAATCCTGCGTTGATAGATGACTTCTCCCAGTAGATTCATCTTTACAGCATGTTGAATAGAATTGGAGAAAGCTTTTCACCCCCTTCCATGTTGACTTAAATGCCCCCTCAAAAATGAGGAGAAATGCACAATACAGTGCCCCCCCCCAGGGTGAGTCCTGAAAAATACCATGGTTAATGGTATCAAAAGGGAGAAAGAGAAAGAATACTGAAGGAGAATATTAGAAGTCAGTTGAAAGCCTGTAATCCAAATATACTGTCCCAAGGAAACTAAAAATGTCAGCGTAGCCATAAAATATTTGGAAGGTCAGGGAATGTTGATAAGCTAGGAAAAAATATTAGGAGTCAAGTAGAGCTTTAGGAAAGCAAAAGCAACTCCTTAAAAAGAAAACAATAATGAAACCTTGCCCAACCCTCTTGGTTTTATAGTCCTGTCTCATTATCTTATGTTTGTACCCCATGATTTAATTGACCTTCCTGAGAATATGACCCAATCAAATATTTGCTGTTGTCTCTACCCAATTAAATACCTTGCTACTATGTTCAATCACACATATATTCTAATGTACATAAGTCTGTAATTCCACATGCCTTTAAACCTTTCTTTGCCTCTAATTTGTGGTTCAGTATAATGGTATCTTGGTCTCTGGGTTAAATGAACCCCATTAAGGGAACAATTTCCTTCAAATCATCCTATAGTTTCTTTTATATGCCCGAGTTCTTAATTTTTCAGATAAAATAAAGCATTAAAACAAAGCAGAACAAAAGAACAAAACAGAACTGAAGTGGCTTAATGTCAGAGTTAAATTATAACACAGCTTAGTTTTGTGATAGGACTCTGTAGGCTTGTTCAGAGCCTGATTTCAGAGCTCTACTTTGTCTGGAAAAGTAAACAACAGTTCTACTCACTAAGGCAGGGATTCTGACCTGTAAGTTTTGAACAGCGTGCAAGGATCATGCACAAAAAGTTGTAAAAAAAATTTGTATTATTTCCACTTCATTTAAGTGAAATTACATCTATTTATGTATTTAATTTGTTTAGTATCCATCTCGCACAAAGTGATTCTGGGTGGCTTACAACGTAAAACCACACAAACACAAATATCTATAACAACACAAATACTAATTATGACTAAAAGATGGAGAGGGAGGGAGCAGGATGTGCAGGGGGGGAAAATGGGATCTGCTATTGGTCTATCAACCACCTCCAGCATGAAACTTCCCCATTGGGGCCCCAAGCCAGGTCTTCAGGCCCTTATGGAAGATCAGGAGGGTGGGAGCAGTCCTCATCCCAGGAGGCAAGATGTTCCAAAGAGCAGAAGCCATGGCAGAGAACCCACTTCTACTAGACCCCACCAGCTGGAATTTACTTATGATTAAATATAGGATTGCTTAATCTCCAGTTAATCACATTAAACACCACAGCAGCAAAAACAATTTTTGAAGGCTTTTGGAGGATTTCTGCAGTCTCTCGGTCTCAGATAGTGCATCTCTGTGCCATATTAATAATAATAATGAAGTTGGAAGGGAGCTGGCTAGTAATTCTTACAATCCAGGGCCAGCAGAAAGATTCACTCTGTTGAATGAAGGGGTACCACTTAAGCTAAAAGAACAGAAGTAGAAGTGATCAAGTTTGTCAGCTACTCACTGAACAAGGAGCACACATTCCTCCATGGAACAAAGGATGTTGTGTGTGAATCTCAAACCCTCCACAGCATATACAGATATCTTCAGACAAACAAAACAAAACAAAATCAGGAAGATTTAACTTTAGTAATCATTGCCATAGATTTCTGTGGTTTGATAACGGGAGTTGGCATTTTATAGGACACACTCATGAAGATTGGATTAGGATATGGAACATCAATCGTTTAAAAAAGAAAGATGTGTATGAAAAGGATGTAAAAATGCAAGGCTGCTTGAATAGGGTCTTTATATAATCTTAAGAGCAAATATGTGTATTTTGTACCTAATAGGACTACAACTTTTCCTGTTGCATCTTTTTCTGTAATGACCTACAGAATATTTTTTTCATTGCCTCAATTTTTTTTGACAAAAATGACTAATTAAATGGGCATTGCACTGTATTAATTTATTTAGAATCCAAGTGGAGGAAGGGCTAGTCCTCTCTACAGGGCTCAGAACTATAATTCTAGAAGCTGTAATCATAAAAATCTTTTGGAAGCCATTTGACTAAGGATGGACACCCTATTAACAGCAATTCATGAAAATAGAATAACGAAAACAATTGCATCAATAGTTAAAAACATTAATATCTCACCTTCAATATGCCTCTCATTATATTTCACTTCATGGGCAATATTTTCTACAGAAAAAAGAATGGGCACTTTTCACATAGAGCTTTTTAATTAGTTTCCACTTGAATTAGTCTCTAATTCAGTGTAAAATATATATTGAATAAAATGTTAATTATTTTCTTTATATTCAGTACAATAGCACATTTTTTAAAGGTTCTAAGTGAGGAGGACCTTTTGGATCACAGGCCAAATGAACTCATACTCCCCACCATTAAAGTGCAGAATGATAATAACAACACAATGAAGTTTTTGTCATTTATCTTCTACTGCCACCCCCTACAGATACTTCTGTTTCTCACAGTTACTTCCTATAGGTCAAAAGCTTTTTCTGCTTCATGTTGTGCTGTGCAGGTAGTCCTTGTTTAGCAACTGTTTCATATAGCAACTGTTTGCAATTATAACAGTGATGAAAAAGTAACTTTGCAACATTATGTTCACATTTGCAACATTAACAAGTCTGCAAAGCAAAGCTAAACTGAAGTAAGATCATAAGCAAAGTTGCGGTTTCAACTAGCGATTGTTTCACTTAACTACCATGTTGCCAGTTCCAATTGTGGTTGCTAAATAAAGGCTACCTGTAGTACAAAAGTGCAGTCAATATACTCAGAGCCCATGGATGCAAAGTTTAGTCACTATTCAGGGTGCACTGAGCAGAAGAAATGTTCATTCATTCTGGGAAAAACCAAATGAGATATTACCTTTGCTTAACTTAGAGGTGCTTATTTCTTCCACAGAACTTGTAGAAATCTCAAGATGAGAACTGTAGCTCTCTACTGATGCAACTAAAAGTATAATGAGGGAAAAGAAATTTCTTAATTATGTAGTAATTTAAGTAAGTAAGATATGCATATCTTACTTAAAGCACTGTTGGTTGTATGAAAAATCTCTTAGAATTAAGTTGCATTTCAGATCAAACTCAGAAGTTACACTTGTAATAGGCTCCAAGAGCCAGAATTCCCAGCCAAAAGGCCTAATGTTTATGCTGTATGGAAAATCTAGAAGTCTGATAAAAATGGAGAAGCCTGATAAAAATAATCAATTTATTTGAACTGTTGCAATCAGTCCACTTTATTCCTCCTGGCAACATGTTTGAACTTGGAGAGGTTTCGGAAATACCTTCTTCCAGAAAATGTAGTGGAAGCATATCACAATTATGCCTGAAAGTTATCAATGTAGAGAAATAATAAGAGTGAATCCTTCAGCCATCTTTTTTTGAGCTAATTTTCTGTCCCAACTCTATACCAATATGTCCACATCATGGGCAGCAATGTGTGCCAGTCATTGTTTTATAGGTTATATGGTGGACTTTCCCAAACTGTCATCCTCTAGATTTGTTGGATTACAACTCTAATAAAAAAAAACAAACAGATTGTGATGTCTGGGGATTATGGAAGTTACAGTCTAGTTTGGTATTTCTTAACCTTGGCAACTTTAAGATATGTGGACTTCAACTCCCAGAATTTTGGGAGTTGAAGTCCACACATCTTAAAGTTGCCAAGATTGAGAAACATTGGCTCATCTAGGAGTCATCAAGCTGAGAAAAGCTCAGATACTCCAATGCAGTTCATTATCAATTTCAGTTGCTATCCAAAGCAGGGAAGTAGCCACATTTTCCTATAGGATGATGCACCTCCAAGAACTTAGAGCTGTCTCTAGGTTACAGAGAGGTGGAAAGTTTCTGCTACTCTCCAGTAAATACTACCGGCTCTGTCAAATGTGCGTTCTTCACCATACTGAATTATTTAACCAAATCATGCCAATATGATGGGCTATGTGACAAAACCCCACCTAATTTACCATCTGCTACTAAAGCCATGATTTAAGGGCGTGAGCTTGTTCACAAGATCAGGGGAGGTGAGGCCAACCCCTCCCTTTTTCCTAGAGTAGCTGGCAGAGCTACTAGAAATGTGTGTTTCTCACCACTGCAGCACCAATGCTATTTCTGTGACAAAGAGATGTGAGAAAGAGGCATTGTCTTTGTTAGATTAACTGCCAACACCAGTTCCAACAGTACTGGTGAAGAGAGCGTACATCTCTGATAATATATGAGAGCAATTCGGAAATAAACCTCCGTTTGGTTATCAATGACAGATACTCGCAGATGCAGAACTTTTATTATACTCATTAGAAAACTACAACATTACTTTTTGACATAATCGCCATTCAAATTGAAGCACTTGTCATCACGTCTTACAAGGTTTGAAATTCCTTAGTAACAGTCGATTGGTCCCAAATCTGGGCTATGTGGGGGGTGATCAAAAACATCCCAACGGAACTGCTTCAAAAGTTCTTGGGTGCATCTAGCGGTGTGCGGGCGAGCGTTATCATGAACCAACACCACACCGGGAGTGGCACCATGGAAAATCCCGCCAAATGTGAAGATGCCAAAGGAGTACTGCTAGCGAAGTTCATGGAGCGTGGTTCAACCATCAATTCAGAATTCTACTGTGAAACTTTATGAAAACTCAGATGAGCCATCCATAACAAGCGTCGGGGCATGTTGACTTCCGGTGTGGGGTTGGTTCACGATAATGCTCACCTGCACACTGCTAGACGCACTCAAGAACTTGTGAAGCAGTTCCGTTAGGACGTTTTTGATCACCCTCCCCCATAGCCCAGATTTGGTGCCGAGTGACTACTAAGGAATTTCAAACCTTGTAAGACATGACAAGTGCCTCAATTTGAATGGCGATTATGTCAAAAAGTAATGTAATGTTGTAGTTTTCTAATGTGTATAATAAACGTTCTGTATCTGTGAGCATCTGTCATTGATAACCAAACAGAGGTTTATTTCCGAATTGCCCTCGTATATAGGGAGCATTACTGAAGGAGGAAGGGATGATCTTACTAATGAACAGAGTTCTTGTTTAGAGTTAAAAAAACCCTCTGTGTACAGTGAGTTATTACTCAAGTTCTAAACAACAACAAACAAGAGTTATTTCAACATGAACTAGACATTACTAACATCATCAGTATTGTCTCATAGTTATTCATACTTAAGCACATTTCAGATAGAGAGTTGAAGAAACAATCTCCTCTCCACATTCCAGTTTTTTATGATTGCTGGAAAAACAAGGTGCAGATTCCAAAATTCAGGTGATGATGTAAGTGTGCCTGCATTCAGCTGCCACAAAGAAGAGACTGGACAGCCATTTGTTTGAAATGGTATAGGGTTTCCTGCCTGAGCAGGGGGTTGGACTAGATGACCTCCAAGGTCCCTTCCAACTTTATTGTTGTTGTTGTTGTTGTTGTTGTTGTTGTTATTATTATTATTATTATTATTATTATTATTATTATTATTATTATTATTTCTGGCTAGTTTGTGTGGCTATTTCTGGCTTAATACAACCAGGGATGATGCCTGGAAGTCATGGCTGCACCAAACATAGAAGGGCAAGAATTTCCCGTTTCTTATTTATCTTCTGCTTGTGTCACCTCTTAATATCTATCTTCCATCATAACTTTTAAATCTACTTGGAAAAAGTCATTACTTGTGTTTGGCCCAAGTGGACTGGCAGGAGATGTTCCTTCCAGTGAACTGACAGAGATGATCTCAGGAAAACTATCCTCAAATGTCAAAGCTGAAAGAGAATGGAAAAGTGGGGGGGGGGAGGAACATTTCATAAAGGCATGAAAAAAAAATATTTATATGGTTTCTTTATTCATTTAAGTTTAGAAGACTGCTCAAGTTCAAGGAGACTCCAGGGTGGCTATATACTTAAAAACAAAAAAAGAAAAAAAAGAATGAAAAAAGAGAGGTATACCTGGATAAGATCAACAAATACCTTACAACAGGCATGTCAAACTTGCGACGTCACGTGACGTCGCGCAATGTATCGGGCCGGTTTTGCCATTGTTGGCAATGGCATGGGCATGGCTTCCACGTGATGTGTCCGGCCTACGGGCCGGCAGTTTGACACCCCTGCCTTACAATAACTCATAAAAGAGCACCAGGAGCTCAACAAATGCCTTATCCTCAGACCTGAGAGCAAGATTTGTGGTACCCTTGTATGTTAGCTCACTCGAAAGATAATAATCTAGTAGTATTAGCAGACCACCAGGTGAACAAGAGCAAGAATAGTCACTCAGAAGGCCAATGCAATCTTTGGGCAGGATTAACATAAGTGGCGTAACCAAATTACAGGAGGTAATAAAGTCTGCACTGGTTAGGCAGCACCAGAAGTACTGTGTCTAGATCTTGGCACTTGAAAAGGGACATGGAGAAACAGAAGGAAATGTCAAAAGAGCACTCCGGGGGCATGATAAGGGATCTGAAACCAAGCTCTATGAGGAACTTTTGTGCTAAGGCTGCAAAAAAAGAAAAAGAAAAAAAAGAGAGAGAGAGGATAGGGGTCTATATTAATTTATTCATAAATGTTTGGTCAAAGGCCAAAGTTAAATAAAAAAAACCATTTTTTTGTAAACTTAGTAAAATAAGGAACAAAATTCTAAAAGGAAAGCCAACTAGGTGACTTTGGGCCAATCACTTTCTCTCAGCCCAACTCACCTCACACTGCAGTTGTGAGGAAAAAAGAGGAGGAAGGAGTATTCTGTATGTTTGCCATCTTGCGTTAAAAATAATAAAGGTGGGATATAAATAAATAAAATAACAGGTTAAAGAGTTGAAAACCAAAGAAACTAAATGTTTTTTCCTTTATGTACAGTATATAAATAGTGATCTATATATATATATCAAAAGGCAGTCACATCACGCTGCAAAAAGTGTGGGAGTGTTGTTCTCTTCTGAAACCGAGAGCAGAACAAGGACCCACAAGTCAAAATGAAATAAATTTGAATATTTGGCAGCGCTTCCTGATAACAAGAGCTGTGGAACAGCCTGCTAAGAAGCTACTGCCTCCCTTCCTTGGGTTTTTTCCCTGGGTGATATTTTCCTGGATTCCAGCACTGAGAAGAGTTGGGCTGGTGAATCTGTTCAGTTCATCCCCATCTATGAGAACTTTGGGCTATTTCTAAACCTTCCCTTGACCTAAAATAAGCCTTGCCTTAAGAAGGATTCTGGCGCTCCCTAACAAGCAGGTTTAAAGCGCGCTCCCTAACAAGCGCTCCCTAACAAGCAGGCCCAGGGAAAATATATATTTTATTTTATTTATTTATATATATATATATTTTTCCCTGGGCCTCCGGGGGAGGGAGGGGACGAAAGGTTTCCACCGGGAAACCTTTTGACTCACCTGCCTCCGAGAAGCTGGACGTTTCTTCGGGGTCGCTCTCAGTGTCCACTGTGATGATCGCCATCTGGTCTTGAGCCATGCGTGAAGGCAGCAAACTCATTCCCTCGGCCCAGAGAGCAAGGCCCTTCCGACGGCGCCAGGATCCCAAGCGGACAGAGAGGCGCGATTTCCAGCATGCGAGGCGCGTGTTTGGGAGAGAAAAGGTAGCGGTTCTCGGGAACGCGTCGCGCGTGAAAACACACAAAGGAAATTCTGGCCGAAAAGACCTTTCGGCTTCGAAACTTAGTTACGGATTGTTACGAAGACTAAGTAAAATCTGCCCGGGCTTAAACCACAGCTGCAGCACCAGGCTTCGTGGGAAGACGCGAAGATGGCCAAGAGGCCGGGCCGGAGGAAAAGGAGGAGTATGGAAGGAGCAGTTTTAGACTTTTCTCTGGGCAGCCGGAGACCTTACCCAGTTACTCTCTTTGGCCATGTTGGCTTGTAATTCTGGGAGTTTCAAACTCAACACATGGGGAGGAAAGGTTAAAGCAACCCTACTGTTGATTTCTATCACCAAACCAATAGAAATCAAAAGGAGAAAGTATTAAAGTACACTTTAAAAATGTTCTATAGCACAGATTAAAAAAAGGTGACCCCATGCAGCATTTTTCCCCAACCTGATTCCCCCTCCCCATATACTGTGGTATGAATCCCTTTTTCTGCCTGCTGGAAAAAAAAAATGTCCTAGTAGTAGAGAGCACCTGGTGTTGCCCAGACTGAGAAAGATACAAATACAAGAGGAGGGAAATACCAGAATATAGAATGGCAATTTTTTTCGCCTCCCAATTGGTACTCTCATTTGTTTGTTTTAAAGTAGATGGCATATGACTTTAAACCATCTTAATTTCATTGGTGTTTTCTGGCCCGAATGTTAGGATGTCAAATGAATGTCCAGCTGGGACCCCCAATTTGGCACACAGGGGTGACATTATCCACAAATACTCCCAGATTTCTTGCTCCATCTGAGTAAGTTGCAATTTTGCAACTTAGTAAAAAGAAAAAGGAAAGGAGGGGGGGAGGGTTAGGATGCTGCAAAACAAAGTATCAATTCTTTTTGTTTTTATTTTCAAGAATGTCTCCGATTTCCATAAACTTTTTTTTTAGAAAAAAAATAGTAAGTCCATTGTTAAGTCTGGAGTTGTATCTATTGTTAAGTCTGGAGTTGTATCTATTTGCTCAGAAAAGGAGACAAAGATAAGCAGGTTAATAAGGCATATAGGCATCAAGAAGTGATGGAGGTATCATTTTATAAACTGTAGTAGTAGTAGTAGTAGTAGTAGTAGTAGTAGTAGTAATAATAATAATAATAATAATAATAATAATAATAATAAGTAGTAGTAGTAGTAGTAGTAGTAGTAGTAGTAGTAGTAGTAGTAGTAGTTGGAAGGGACCTTGGAGGTCATTGAGTCCAACCCCCTGCTCAGGCAGGAACCCTACACCATTTCAGACAAATGGCTGTCCAGTCTCTTCTTAAAAACTTCCAATGTTGGAGCATTCACCGCTTCTTCAAATTTATCAGAGTGATTCCAGCTGTTGTTAAGATTCCCATCACTCCCTCAAGATTAAGAACTCTTGATCTATTATAATTGTCATTCTGAAATTGAAAGATGCAAAAGGTATACTTGTCTTCCCTCTAGTGTCACACTGTGACAATACCTATTTGTAACAAAGAGCTAAAGATACTCCTTTCTCTTATCAGTCCGATTGTACCAATAATTACGCTAAACATTCTTTGCAAGAAGACTATGGGAACTTATAGTTATTATAATGCTACTTCTATGCATATACGCATCACCCTGCTATAACTGAAACGATGCAGTTGATTTTATATTCTTTTGCTTATGGTTTTTCAGTACATTTCAAATTAGGCATATGCAAATTAAGCCTTCATTTGTTTTGAGACAGAGATCTGAGATTTCATATAAGTATTATAGCCTGGCAATTTCTGTAATATAAATATCTACCTGCCTGACTATATTCTGATATATTTCAGGTTTCTGGAATAACGGTGTAAAAATCAAGGCTGTTCTGCTGCTTAGCAATATCTTCTAATATCTACCTCAAATCTGTACTTGAAAAACTAAATTCTCAATTAATTTATGTTGAGAAAGAGATTGGAGGAAACAGCAAGAAAGAGAAAAATATTTGTGGCGACATTTTTATTTGGTATTCCTAAAATATTTTTTTTATGTGTAAAGAAAGGAAGCAATGGCAATTATGATTCCGAGTTGGCCTTAACTTGAGTTAACCTGGATTTTGATTCCCAGAACCTTGGTATCAGAAAAAACATGGGCATTGCCATAGTAAAAAAGAAACTACTTTTTCTCCATAGGAAAAAAAAATAACAATTTCATAGCTGTTAGAAGGACAAGAGAAATGACAGTGTGGTGGATCAGGTATGGCAAGTACATTTTCCCAAGCCCTGCTTGTGTAGGTAACTCATATTATCATGGCCCTGCATGTAACAGTATCTTACAAATGCTAGTAATGATTGTAAAAATATGTTGATTATGTAGGCTTCACTGCAAGGAATAATCTCTGAGTGGATTTCATACAACAGATAGTATTTTACTATTTTTTTTCCTTTTCACTGCAGCCCCAGGGTTACAAACTATGCTGAATTGGATATCCCCAATTTTCTCAATCTCCTGACAGATGGGGCCAAAGCAGCAAGCGGAGAGAGAAAGACCAGCAGAAGGACTCCTTGTGCCTTGGTGTTATCAGCAACACATGTAAAAATCTTTGGTGTAAAACTATTGAAGTTTACAAGTTGCCCTTTCTCAACCAAGGAAGGTCTTGTCTTGTTTTATTTTTTAACTTGCCTTGACTGTGCGTGAGTCATATTTTTATCTCTTTGTTGGAAAGTACTCTGTATTGGGTTTGTTTCATGTGTTAGCTTGGTTCTTTTTATCTCTTTTGGATTCATTTTGCTTTTGAGTTCACTGGAATTCATCCGAAGTTGTTGTCATTTGTGACTGGAGTGATGTGGCTTTGGTGCATTCCTGATTAACGGAACAACAACAAAAAAGAGACAGAGCAGGTAATCATGTCTGATGGAACTATTGAACTGGATTAAAAAGATTGGGAGGTCTAGTGGTGGATGTGATTTCCATTTTTTTAAAATTAGTTTATCAAAATACGAAATAGAAAGAAAAATGAAAATAGTGAAAAAAGTTAGGGAGGAAAAAGGGAAGAGGAAAAAGTGTAGGATAAAAGAGGAAAAAGAAAGAAAAGCATTGACTTCTGACTCTTTTTAGCGTAGAATCTTTATTCAAAAGCAAACAAAAAAGCTTTCTTTGCAAGCCCTTTAAAGAAGATTAATGTGGCATTTTACACACCAATTCAATAACCTGCCAATAGATGGTGCTAAAGTACTAATAATGTCTATGCTGCCTTAGCTTTCCCTGGTGGTGCTTATGGTTTCATTTAGCTGCCTGGAGAAAGACTCTGTTTCACTTAACAAGCTTCTATCAGGAGGAAGGGCTTAAGTAGCAGTAGCAAATCTCATTTTCCCTTTTATTGTAGTTGTCCTTCTGTTTTTATACGATAACCCTTCTCTAAAAGAAGAGCACACTCAAAGTGTCAATTTTATAGAAGTTTTCTCTTGCACCTCCTTAAATCCCAACAGTATGATCAGATGTTTCCAGAGATTTAAAAAGTTTTAATCTTGGGTGTTTTAACAATGGCTGCAAATGAATCATGGATTAGTACACAAATTGTTACACCAGCACATTCAAAGCATGATCTCATTTAGATCCAGACATGGCAATACGTCATGCTACAAACTGTGTTAAGTGTTCCCATAGGATGCTGGGCAGAGCTGCTTCTTTCTCTTGCTTGTACTTTGAAAAGGACAATTCAGGCTTACAAGTGTGTTAGTCTAGACAGTCAATGTTTTCTTAACCCATAAAGTAGACAAGAAACCATGCAAAGCCAGCGGAGCCTATTGAAACTCTGGCACGGGACCTACAATTAGAATCCCAGCCATGCCTAAATTATTATGAACAAATGAACAAACCTTTGGATAAATCAATTATTATTGTTTAAGAAATTTATATGGATTGATGAAGATTGGAGATGTGCGGAATTTCACAGCTGAATTTTTTTTATGAATGTTAAAAATGACTCCTTATATACCTGCATGCCTACAAGCACATGCAAGATATACGTTCATATCCACTTAGTATTGTTTTACAGGATTAAAAAAACATGCAGTTCTTGACATTTTAATATACTGATGCTTTCCTCTATTCTTTTTTTTGGGGGGTGCATATTTCTAATCAAATACTATTAATTATTTAATGACTAAAATTTTAAAGGTAAATAACATTGGAAAGATACAGAGGATCTACGCAATACAGTATGTAAGACTGCATGATTGCTACTATTACTGGAAATTCTGCAAGTATCATATTAATGGTGTTTTGAATTACAGCCAAACTCTACTGCCTGGTTTTTCAGGGCCCAAACTAGATAGCCTCATTAGTGTCATTTCCGAAACAGAAGCATCCTTAGGTCAACTACGTAAGAAACCTCAGCTTGTCTTCAGGTTTGTGATAGCTGAGCAAGTGAGGATAATCAAGACAAAACACTAGGAGATTTTGAATGAAATGCAAATCTTTCTTCCCCAGCCAGATGCCATCCAAAAGATGACTTTCATGCAATTCTTAGCCAGTTCCCATCATCCTGCCTACTTCTAATATACACATGCCTAATAGGTTATCTTTAAGAGCATACAGCTTTAGACCAGAATAAAACCATAACCTGTGGTTTTAAAAATAACTTGTCTAAATAAATAGATTTCAAGTGGCAGCTTAGGAGAGGCTGTAGTTGAAAAGCCAACTTACTACTTTATATCTAAAGTGGATGCTTTCAGTTTTTTTTCATTCAGTTATTGTAGAGGAAAAAAGAAGAGAAGACGGAACGTAAGCTACGAATCAGTGGCTACTAGGGATATTTTGAATTGAATGGATTTTATTGGCAGTATTTTAGTTGAACTAGTTTTGATATCAAGCTCATTTGTGCAGGTTAATTCCTAGTTTAGTTACTAGATTTGTGGAACATGTCCTATCATGTCAATAGGCAACAATCAATGATCAAGTATCTATATATTTTAAAAGTATTACCAATGAGATTACCTCTGTAATTTATCTGTTTTGGTCAGAATTGTTCTGGTCAGAACCTTCTATAGATGGGCTTAACACTAAATTCACTAAAGCTGGAATTGACAGTGTTTCCTTATTTCCTTTATCATTGTAACATAAAGGACTAAAAGAGGATGTCACTATGATTCTTATTTTACAGATGCAAAGAAATGGAACAAAAACCCAGATCACTTAAGGAATGTATAGTTAAGCTGTGATTTTAATGGCAACCTCTCAGATCCAAAAACAACGGCCTCACTCTTCCAGATATGGTCTCATTTCTTTTTGAAGTGGATGTTTTATATTGTTAAGCACACTCTACCTCTTTGAATGGTGATGCTTACTGAGGCATTCACAGCGTCTGGGTTTCTCTGCATGCAAACAACCTGGATATAGTCTGTATAATAGTTCTTTTAGTTAAAATATTCTAGCAAAGTATACTGAAAGGACAGATTTCTATGTGAGGGAGCACAGCAGCTGCTATGTCTGTGGTGGTTCCTTCACATCTTCATATTTCTTATGTAATATATCACAATTATTTCTTATGTAATATATCACAATTCATTCTACTTTAATTGTATCCAAATTCTTTATTGCCTTTGTTTAACCCTTTCTGGGTTATGATCTCACTGCTAACCTTGCTGTGGATTGTTGACACTCAAAACATCTACCAGCCATCTCATCTATTAGAAGGCCATACACTTAGCTGCAATAACAGGATATGCCGTAGATTCAATATTCATTTATGGTTATTTTAGATGATGGCCATATTTTTTTTGAAGCAAAGACACTTTTGTGGCAACATAAATGTATGTGCTGTTTTCTTAAATGCATAACCATATAATGATGGGAAATCAGCATGGAATCAAAATGCTGTGTCTCCTAAGTAATATTTTTTCTCTCGTGATCTTGAAAGCACCATGAATGCAGTTCTCATTTTCTTTGCTTATTTTAAACTTGGGTGCTGAGATTTATTCTTAGGCTCATCTAAGCCATGCCTAATTCTTACATTACACTACATTACAAAGAGCAACAATGGTTAAAAACAAAAATTACTGTTCCAGAATTCCGTTTTTTCTAGTCTAAATATTTCTCTAAAAAGTGTCAGACATATATTTATGTTTTCACAGAGCAATACATATAAAACCCATACGTTTAGATAACCATTTTCCCCAAAGGAGCAATCAAAATGTAAAATATATTTAACATATATTGAAAATAACTTCAATTTACTTTTAGAAGCATCCTCTGCCAGCCAGGGTCATTGAATGATGATGGTCTTCTATCAATTCTAAAGGAAGTTGGTATATTACATGGATGTAACACGCAGATAATAGAAACAATGTTTACACATACCCTTTTGCTTTCCATTTAAATTGCTGTAGGGCAAATGCTCAAATGTAGTTTTTTGAAATTACATTGGAAAGGGAGAAAATAAGTCTAAACTGATCTTAGCTTTCTTGAAGAACTACTCCCACTTATGAGGTCACGTCCAGGTCAGGGCAGGGTAGCTGCTGTTATTTTCCTAATGAAGGTGAATAAATTAAAAAATGACTATTTTATAAATTGAAAAACATTACTCTAATAAAATAGGTTCCTTTATCAGTGTTGGAATTGATCTCATATGCATGCAACACTCAAACCATAGTCAATAATGTAACACTTTACTACAACACTTTACTTGCACCAACACTTTAGTGCAAGATCCCCGGATTGGATATATGCTGCAGTTAATGTGAATTTTAGATGGCAATGACATTGCAGGCAATTTTCCTTTTAAAGCAAATGGCATCCTTTGTAAGGTTAATTTTATTCATAAGGCTTTCTAGTCTTCCTGGTTTGTCTGAGCAATTGTAGGATGATGTTCTGTATGTAATTTTAAAAGAAGACCAATATTAAATTTTAATTGTGAAAATAATTTACTATGCATTGTATGTTGGGATGGTCTTGGGTGTATTTTACCTAGCATAACTAATGTTCGTGCCTTTTCCTTGATCCCATTCCCATCATTCATTGTGATGATATCAATTTGCAAAGCACAGAGGAGTTGCAGTAAAAGAAGTCTGTGTCCAATGAAGCACGAGAAAGGAAATTTAAACGTAGTACCCAACTAGATTATTAAATCCATGAAGAATCCTTACGTCAGAAGTATTGGATTTTTGAAATGAAACTGGAGTAACGTTCAAGACATGATGGATGTTGCATCTTGGCAGCTTGAGAGTCTAGCCTGGATTGTGGATACTTTCTTATTTGGTTGTTTTTTGTAAATATAGATTCTGTTTACTACAAAGGATGTAATAACGTGTGTGTTCTGTAAATAAAATTACCTACTGTATTTTATAATACTTATTTAATATCTCCCTTCTCACAAAATCACATTTTAAAGTTATATACAATGAAATTATTATATATTCATTTACAAACTCTGAAAGAGGAAAGAATAGCAAACAAGGCAGAAATCATTTATTCAGCATTAATACAGAGAGATCAGCCATCTCTAAGCTGTAGCAAGAGGCATCTCATGACTTTAAGGGAAGAGGCATTCCAGCGTGCACCGGATAAAATCACAAAAAAGGCAATTAGTCTATAGAACTTCCTCTGATGATCTGAGTGACAAATCGTTCTGTAGCAGCCATTTTAAAACAGAATTTCAGAGTCAGAAACTCAAAAAGACAAATAGAAGTTATCTGGTTGATTTTTTTAACCTTATGGTTTATAACAATATAAATAGGCATAAATGTCCTCATTTTAAGCCCTTTCTTGGATACCAAACTGTATTGATCTGTTATAGCTTTATATGCCATGGCTTTCCCAGAGAATCCTGGAAACTATCAAAACTAGACACAAACTGTAGTTCAATGCTGAGAATTCTGTTAGCGGCTTCTACTTTTCTCTTTATAGAATTATAGCATTGGGGGTTTTCCAGAATGGGTGAAATCTATAGTAATAGCACCCTTTTCCCATGACGCTCTTTCATCGACAGAGTGAGATAAAAAAAATAGACAGTTAAGTCAATGAATTCCACAGTTAGTGGGAAACATAGCTCAAACATAAATTTGTTTTAACTAATCATAGTTTTAGAATAACTAAAGTTTAAGAATTCAACATACTAAACTGAAGATCTTAAACAAAAGATAATTCTATCACTCCATAGCCACACTGAATGAAGAAAACAGAGAACACAATAATAGATGACAACAATAAGAATAGCAATTATTTTTAGTGAGATGCATAAAGCTTTTGAATGTTATCTTCCTGCCTGAGAAAGAAGGGAAGCTAAACTATTGATCTTTCTTTACTGTGACTTCACTTTTATTTCTATTTTTCTGTTTTTCTTCTCAGCCTAGAACAAAGTACAGTGGAGGAAACGAAAGTTATTTTGGCAAAGTTAATTGCTACATGTTCAAAAACAAAATAGCACATCACAGAAAGTGTTTTTGTGAGTTAAAATATATGATTCCCCCCCCAGCAGTATAGAAATTGGACATTTTATTTGTAAAACCTCTTTGAATGAATTCTCATTAAAGTAGCCACATCTTTTTTTCAAGCATGTGCCAAAGTGGTTTTAAATGGTTGCTCTGCTCATGCTGTTGTATGTTCCAGAGTACCAATACTAGTTTGCTTTTGAAAGTATGCACAGTCTTCCTCTTTACTATTAAGAAATCTTGACGTTTAAGTAGTTTTATTTTCTAGGAAGAAATGTTAAAATAACCCCTCAATAATATATGTGGGTACATGTCTCTGAAGTTCAGTCCAAAACTACTCATGTAGAATTTGAACTACTAAGTATTCTGTAATGTCTGCCAGACATTACAGACATACAACAATTGTGCATTGTTGTATGCATGTCTAAGGTAGAAAACCTGAGGCCACTTGAGGGCAGCAAATGCCTTATCTTGATTACAGAGACCTGAAAGTTTGGATACTCTCAAAATGTTCCTGTATGAATTTTGGGGGCAGAAAATGCAAAACATTTTTGTCTTTTCTTCCAACTAAGCAAAGCAGGTGGGAGATGAGAGGTGGACTGCTTGTCACCTTGATGGAATTATTCATGTAACTGGAGTTCTACAAACCCAGACTTGATGACCTGATTCTTTCCTCAAGGCCAGTTGGAGCTCATAGTATTTTGTATGTTAATAATTTAGTCCAGTGCAATGTGTTTTTTATAGATTATTATTTGTATTCTAATGTTTTTAAATTCTTTGTTAATCTCCCAGAATCACTTGGTGAGTGGGTAGCCATAAAAATGAAATGAACAAATGAATAAATAAAGTTCAGTATTGTCCAGATGTTACCCTTAACCAAAACTTTTGAAGAAATCTACTGATTAGTTTACATTAATGTAAGCAAATGTTGCCCTTTAGATCAGGGGTGTCAAACTCACCGTGTCATATGATGTATTGCGACATATCACAACTTTTTTCCCCTTGCCAGAGATGGGGTGGGCGCAGCTTCTACGTGACACATCCGGCCTGCAGTTTGACACCCCTGCTTTAGATGATTTGATGATTGATGACCATGATGGGTAAATTGCAGTACAGAACATCCAGACCCCATAAAGTTGGTTAGTTTTGGCTTACATTCTCTCTATGGAATTTCCTTTAGATACATTGACTTCTTATCCCCAAGTCTGCTGCAATGAAGCTACAAATGCGTAATACCATCTGTTGTTATAGTTGGGGGGGGGGCTTTGAAAAGTGCAAAGGTGTATGAATTTAAATTTCAGTAGTTGGTTTCAGGCCCATAGAACATCTTCTAGCTACCCACGTCCAGTGAGTTCCAATAGGATGAATTAGACCACATAGTACCTCCTGATGGTCAACACATTCAGCAATTTTAGTGCATCTATTCAAAATGTCTTCATAAGATTAAAAATGTGCAAATTGAGCTTTTGAACTATGGAAATAGAACAGAAGCAAAGTATTTTCTTTCATATTATAGCAGAAAAGTTATTTTTCTTCATAATTTCAAAGTTCTTTTTGTTTGAAGCTACTAACAAAAATACCCTTGAGATATGGGTAGGTGTTAATGATTCACAGAAGGAAGAAGCTCAGAGATATTGCAAGTCAATTTTTTAATATGCGAATGTAGCCTTGTTGTATTTACTTTGAGGGGAAAGTTATTAATTGAGACAATTCTTGACACCTCAAGGCCCTCGTGTTAAAAACAAAACAACTATGAAGGGTCCCTAATTACCCCTGGGAATTTGCCTCTATGAACTTACTGTATTTTGCTTCTTCTTTACCTACATACGTTTGCCTTTCTTCTCAGAGATTTCACACAAAGGTTGTTATAGGCTAGGAGTTTCCAAAAATATTACAAGGAAAGTTTCCAAGGCTAAGGAGAAATGGACAAAGCCTTCTGTAATGTGTGAACCTTTCTTCCAGGCATACTTTCCTCTAGAAGCTGAACTCAGTCAGGGAGAGGTGAGTTATGGGTTGACTTTCTTTAATTTTCAAATTATTGCTGATCATTTCATGTCCTGTGAATGAAATTGCATGATTCATTGAATCACAAAGTAGCCAACCAACATTATTAACCTAGATTTTTGTGTGAAATCAGCTAATCCCATATTTTTTGCAAATCCAGGAATTTGAATTGATTAAGTAAATTATAATTCACTTAACCACGAGCAATTGTGTTGTATGTGCCAGACTATGTTAATTGGGCTTAGCTAAGTTTAAACATAGGATATGGTGCCATCAAGCAGAGTCTGAGCTTCCCCACTAGAAGAAGCTGGATGGTGATCCTGCAATATTTGTGATTCTAGCAAGTAAATAAACAAAGAAAAATATAAAATATCCCATCTCTTTGGCCTTTCTTTATTAATTGTGCTATAAAGTGATGAGGATCACAGAACATATTGACCATGATTAGGGTGTTGCACTAAGACTAACCAGAACTAGATTCAAGTACATCCTCAACCGTGGAAGCTGACTGGGTGACTGAGGCAGTAACTTTCTCAGCCTTGCTCTCTCTCTCTGGGTTGTTTTGGGAAATGCTGGAAACGGAATAGTATGAAAAGGCAGAATATACATCTCATGAAGTAATAATAAAACAAACCACATTATAGCTGAGGTTATTTTCTGAAGCCAACAGCAATACTCTGTAGGATCTTAAGACATTGCCCAACAAAGCTAGGATTTTGAGCCTCAGGTAATTGCACAGGCTGTGCCGTAGGACTGATCTCATCTTGCAAGTTGCTTGACCCTCCCAGCAACTGCAATGCCTGGGCAGCCAGGTCAAATATTTGGTAGACAAGACCTCCTGTGTTGAGCAGTGTTGCCCTCTGAAAGCCTCTGCCTACTCATATGCTCTGTGACAGATGCTACTTTTGAGATGATGCTAAGCTTTCTAGGCAAGGACAGTGAGAAGGTGAGGCAAGATTGGCAGGGAAGAAGGGAGACAGGGCTGTTTGCTAATGATGCAGCCCCTGGGCTAATGAACTAGCCCTAATGTGGCACTTGGGATTATAAAAGTTTGATATCCTTAGTTTAGAGCAATAATAAACCAAGAAATGAATAAATCTTAGATAAATTGAACATTCAGAAACATTCCAGAGAAATAACGTAAAGATCAAAATTCCTTGTAATGTTCACTTTCCGAATATCTGGAGAATTTGTTTGTTTCTTACCAGTGAAATGGTAAACTGTTAATTCATACCATGGTAATATCTGTTGCAATAGTTTATTGGCATGCATTCCTGACTTTGTTCTCTGGTTCAGGGCCAGAAACAACATGGTCTGTGTGGTGCTGGACCTCTCCTAGTAGACCTGTGCTTTGTCTCTTTTGTTAATCCTTATATTGGCTAAGTAGTGAGGAGCATTTAAATTCCTGATCCTAATGGTCATGGCTGTGCATACATCCAATCATTTGAATAATTTCAGTACAATCTATGTTCCTCTGTGCTGCTTGACTTGTTTCTACAATCAAAATCATTTTGCTTTAACTTGCATAAAAAATTTTATTTCACTTTTTAAAATTTTCTCCCATTTAGCTCCTGTTCTCTAGACTTAACTCCCCCTTGAATGACATTTGTAATCTATTTTTTCCCAAAATTTCAACAGTCCCTTAAAACACTTTTCCTGCCAAGATTTTATGACACTGGAACAACTTTTATTTCCATTTCCAGTACTTGCTACCAGTTAAATTAGGTAATGCTGGGATTAGGGAACATTTTAAAGTAATTATTGTACTGTTTCATTGTTCACAATTGTTTGTATTGTATTTTACATTGACTGTTTTCTTTATGGAATGTTTAGATCAGTGTTTCTCAACTTTGACCACTTGAAGATATGTGGACTTACTTCCAGAATTCCTCAGCCTACTAAATACAAGTATAACAAATATACTAGTAATTTAAGACAAACTCAACTCCTGTGATGTGAAAGACAAAGCCACACGATTTTCTTAGGAGTAGTGTGGAAATATTCTAGTGTGCAGTACTAGTGCAGTATAGAGTGGAATCGCTCTATATACTATATCATTTCTTGAATACTTGATGCTATCCATCTGTTGATGCAGCCTAGGACTGCATTGGCTTTTTTGGCAGATGCAGCACACACATACTTAAATGGTAGTCCACAAGATAGTTAGATTCCTCTTGCAGAAACTACTGTTGAGCCAGTTGCTTCCTATTCCATACCTATGCATTTGGTTTTTCCTGCCTATGTTCAGGACCTTACTTTCCTCACCACTGAACTGCATCTTGTGGGATAGGGCCCAATGGTCAAGTCTATCAAGATTCTTCTGAATCTTGAGTCTAACTTCCAAAGTGTTGGCAGTTCTCCGCAGCTTGGTGTTTTCTTCAAATTTATGAGTTCGCTTTCTATATTTTTATCTAAATCATTTATGAAGATGTTGAAGAGCACCGGGCCCAAGACAGAACCTTGAGGCATCCCACAAATGCTTCCCTCCATGTAGATGTAGTTTCATTGAGTACTACAAATTGAATTTGATTGGTCAGCCAACTGCAAATCCATCTGGTGGTGGTACTGTCTACCCCATATTGTACTATGTTTCCCAGAAGCAGGTTGTGGTCTACTTTATCAAATGTCTTGCTGAAGTCTAAGTATACTATATCCACTATATTCCCTGATCCACTAATTTAGTCACTTTATCAAAGAAGTCAATACGTTTTGTTTGACATGATCTGCTTTTAACAAATCCTTGCTGGCTTCTAATAAGCCACTTAATTTCAATTCAGGAAATGGCTTGATATTTCCTGTTTTGAGAATATATTTTTTTTTAAAAATACTTTTCAGTCTTCCTATAGTCTTTATTGCAGGTGTTAGCCTCCCATCCAAATGCTAATCCAACCTAACCTTGCTTAGTTTCTCAGCACAGTTAAGGTAATATGCTTATGTCATTTGTCTATAATTAGCACTATGATTCTGAAAACAATGTTAATGCTGCAATTATAAATAAAGCTAAATCAGATTTGTAAAAAAAACCCCAAGCAATTGTTGTTAAACAATATTTTAATACTTTAATAATTATTCATCTGCCCCAAAATGTTTCAGAGTCTTTTGCTTTATCTTCTGAATTTAAACCTAAGTCAGTTGCTCTAACTCAATTAAAGTTCCAAAGGCATTCTTGGATTGAAAAAAAAATCTGTTTCTAGGATACAGAGGATGATATTTGTCTTCCACTCAGTTCATTTGCATCATCTTAACTCTGTTTTGTTTCCTATAAAAATCTACTTTCTGATGAAATGGATGCTTGCCTCTAGCAGATAAAAAAAACACAATGACTAGTTTGCTTGATTTATTTGATTGTTACTGAGTAGCAAAAAATAAACAGAATGGCAATATCTTTTTTAAAATCTTCAGCTTTGGAAAAGATCTCAAAATCCTTTTTTATTGAAAGTGTTGAGTTTCTGATTCTTGGAAAGCCACATAAATGTATTTATATTCTGAGGAAGCTATGAAGACGATTGTTAAAAGAAATAAATCAATGGTTTCACTATTATCTTTTCCAAGGAATTATCAGAACAATTC
The DNA here is from genome assembly GCF_001527695.2 of Protobothrops mucrosquamatus. Lineage (NCBI taxonomy): Eukaryota > Metazoa > Chordata > Lepidosauria > Squamata > Viperidae > Protobothrops > Protobothrops mucrosquamatus. The sequence goes on along the minus strand of NW_015386632.1, from coordinate 699,080 downwards.
CTATGTTATATTCACCATTTACAAGACTTGTCAGGAAATGAATGGCTATATTAATTGTATCAGTAAATAAACTGTTTTTTGGTTTGGTCAGAAACCTTGACCAGCATTTTTAAAAAATTAGTATGAAATCATAATTGATCTGAAGCTAATCAGAAAGTCTTGAACTAAGGAGCCTACTATCCTATTTAGTGGTTGGAGTTTTATACTAAAACCAGTGAAAAGCTAACTCTGTGATTATAGGAATTCTATTATAATTAGCTAAAAATAAGGAGTTGAAGGAAAAGTTCCAAAGAAAAATAGTAAACTTCATCCTTCCATCTATTACAAGGACAATTGATTCAAAATTATTTATAAAACATGAAAAGATCACTCAGGAGAAATGGCCAGAAGCAGCTTCAAAAATCAAAGAATATTATGTTAAATGAAACACAAACTTCTTTTTCTCTCAAATTTAAGAATTAAGATGGGTCCCAAAAGATTTGTAAATGAAAGTTGGAATTTAAGAAAAAGTAAGGATAAAATAAGTAGTGAACTGGCCAAATTTAGATGTTATCAGTGGTAAACACATCTGTGTGGGTCAAAACGTCAAGATGGCAGCCACTGCAGTGCCTCACCCCTTTTGTATGTGTATCAGTGTCAGTGTATGTGCAAATGGGTGGGCTGTCATGACTACAATTCTGACCTTTTTTTACACCTCTCCAGTCTCTGGATGCTGCTATTTGATTCCAAAACATTCTGGTTAATACAGCAAAGAGTGATTTTGAAAAATATTACTTTAAACTGGGAATTTGGTTGACTAAGTGGCAATTGGAGTTCAGTGCAAGTAATGTAAATTGATCCACATTGGGGCAAGAAACGTAGAACTATTTGTACGTACTTCTAGTCTCTAAGTACTCTTTAAATTAACTTAGAAAAAGGTAGATTGCATTGCATGTATTGCATAACTGAATGATGATATCAATTCAGTAGGTGGCATATATGAAAAAAAATGGCCGCACACACAAATCTACCATATAACCACATTTGGAATCCCATGTGTAGGAGGTGGGAGTGATTAAACAAATAATAATAAGAAATTGGAAAAGTGTTACAGTATTATTGCAGATGTTAACAAATAGTTCTTGGAAATATAACACTTATCCATCTTGGAAAAGACAATATTTTCTTCTAATCAAAGGATGAAACAATATCTTCCTCCCTGGGAGAGTTTTTATGGTATTTTACAATAATATATTTTACCTGATTATACTATAGTATTATGTATTTTATTAGTAAACCACAAATTTACTACATAAGGTAGGGATTTGTTTTTAATTTTTTTCCCCTTTTCTTTTTCTGGTTTCTATCATTTTTTAAGTTCAAAGATTGTTTCATTTAATTTTGTTCTTTAATGTATCATTGTATTTTGCTTATATTTGTATTTCTCTAAAATAAAGATAAAATGTAAAATTTTAAAAAGCCTACCAAACAAAAAGAAGAACACTTCAAACCCAATCATGGCTGGAATTTGAATCTAGCTTTCTGTCTAATTGTGTTAACAGCAAATCCTCTGAAAGAATTGATCAACTGTTTTCTTTGTTTTTATTTTTAATATCAGCCTATGGTATTTTAGCAGTTATTGTTTATCATTTTTGATTTTTTATATTGATTACATTTTGTTTTTTGAAACTGATGTGATAGGATGTGATAAAGAAACAAAACAAAATTAGACATTCCCAGATGATTATCTGTTGCAAATCTGTATGACTCATAGAATCAAAAAGATCATTTAGTGTTCTACTACTGTATCCTTTAGAGCAGGGGTGTCAAACTGCCGGCCCATGGGCCGGTTGCATTATGCGGAGGCCATGCCTACCCCAGCTCCGGGTTTGACACCTGTGCTTTAGAGCATCGTTAATAGATCAAACTTTTGAGATCTCCTGTGAAGAAAAACTCCTCACTTCATGCAGGATCATATTTCATTACAAGTCATGTTGTCAGGAAGGTCCTTTTGAAATCTAGCTTGAATCACCCTCCATGTAGTTTTAACCCATTAGCTCTGGTTCTCTTCTCCAGGGCAATAGAGAATAGGTTCAGCTTCCTCTATGTGATAATTCTTCAGGTATTTGAAGATTGCTATCACATCTCCCCTTGTCTCTTTCGTAGTCAAAAGATGCCCAAATCCTTACTTCATTCCTCTTGGTTTCCAGACCCTTCATTATCTTGGTAGCTGTACTTTCACTTATTACCATTTATCATTGTCTTTTTTGAACTGTAGCGTGTAGACACCATATTCCAAATAAGGATATTCCTGTGATTCAGAATCTATGTTTCCTGTTAATGCACCCCGAGATAATATTGGTCTTATCAATAGATGTTTCACTTTGCTGGCCTATGTTTAATTTGTGGTTGACAAGGACATCCAGATCCTTTTTAAGTATACTACTGCCCAGTCAAGTCTCCTCCGTTTTATGACTTTTATTTTTTCTACCCAGTTGCACAACTTTGCATTTCTCCCTGTTAAATGCCATCCTATTTATTTCATCACAATGCTCCAGCTTGTCTAGAAATGTTTGAATCTTCTCTCTCTCTAAAGAATTAGCCACCACTTCCAGTTGATAAGTATACCAGTATGGAGAGAAGGAGAAAGCTGTCGTTATCTCCTCTAGTCTCTGATTAAAGTGATATAATTCAGTTGCATCTTTTGTCTCTCTGTTTGATGTGGACTCAACTGCTTTGTATACAAATCTCCCAGATTCAACCCTTAACATTTCACCTTGGATTAGGAAGACACTATTTGAAAAGCTACTTTTGGTAAGAGTAGACAGCACTGAGGTAAATTGATAAATGACATGATTTGGTAGAAGGCAGCCATCTCTGTCTTATTAAAGTTTCTAAAGGAGGTTAATATGTCAATCAAAATACCTGTACAAGCACAGTTCTGGTTTTAATCCAGGTTTATCCTAGAATGAGCCCTATTCTAATAGAGATTCATTTCCAAATATCATTCCACGGAGCTTCTATATTTTTAGGTTTACAGCCAATACGAGAATACACTAACACTAACACTAGTTTCATTAAACCAGGAGCACCCAACTTTGTTTAGGCTGGGAATGACATATAGCTTTGGATAAGACACAAAGAACTGCACTCCCCAAAGTAGTTGGATCTCATACAAAATGGGTGTTGTTATAACAACAATCCAATTGTTTTGATTTAAATTTAGCATTTAATTAAATTCAGTGGCTATAATTAATCCCCATGAATTTAATAATTTTCTCCTTCTGATACATTAAAAATGCAAGCAGATGGCAATTTTGGGGGTTATAGCTATTGCTTTTCAGAAACTCTTTTGTAAAAGGAATAATATATCGATAACTATTTTATGAGTTGTCTAATTAATTATAGTTCAGATTTGAACTTGCTAACAAGCATTTGGCTTTTGCTTGCTGTTGACCTTCAGTAGGAAATAATGACTGTTTGTGGTTGGCATACATTTCTTAAGAAAAACAGAACATAGGACAAGAATGTAAGAGAAGAGAGGAACTGAGCCTTGTTCATGGGTACAACTTTTGCAATGACACGTGTAGGAATGGTAGTGAGGAAAATAGTGGCTAGGACAAGGACAGGGAAGAACAGGGAAGTGGTCCGATAATCAGGACAACAGAAGAAGAATAAGGAACTAACTCAGTAGTCGGTTCCAAGAATAGGGAGGTGACCGGAAGGAGGGTTCTGAGAAAGGGAAGTATCAAAAAGTGGGATGGCTATTGGGTGGTACCAGAATGCTAGAGGTGGGCACTCTGTAAAGGTATAAAACTTGCCTCAAAGATTTGGGTGGTGCCACCTGGCTCAGCCATCACACTTAATGACTGCTTGTCCATTTGGTTCTTATTGCAATAAATTGTTGAAATGTGAGCACTGGATTTGTGTGTCAAATTTAAATAAACCTCTGGCTCCTAAAGTGAGAATGTTGTTGTGTGTTGTCTCTTGTTTCTCTTTAACAGGTTTTTCTCTCTGACACTTTGCAGCCTGAGGATATTTTTGCACTTCTGTTTCAAACTATGCATCATACCGGTAAGCATTGCAATGTTATTTAAAAGCTGTGCCCTCCCATTTTTAAAAAGGAAGTAATGTATTACAGATGATTACTAGATTGTTGCCTGCCCTTAAAGGAAACATCCTTTTCTTTGAAGGCTAGCTGTTTTTTTTTTAAAAAAAATCAAGAAATGTTCTCCCCTCTCCCTGTACTAGATGTTGTAAATGATCCCATCACAAGCCTCAGAGCTCAGACAAATGATGGCTGTCCAGCATTAGTCATGCCTTTTGCACATACTCCAATTGTTTTGTGTGCTTCGATCTGCGGGGGCTGCAGGGGAGACTTCCTCAGCTCATTCAGGTAGACTCATTCCTTTTGGGTCCATGTTTGGGATGGTGAAATAAAATAGTTCCCATCATTATCCCTAGAAGTTAATTAGCTGTGACACTGGGAAAAGGGCAACCTCTGGATAATGAGATATTTATAAAAAGGTCTGTCATTTGCAAGGTTAGACAGTTATTCAAAGAATACTAGTATATGGGGCTGTGTTCCTAGCATGCCATTTACTTAAAAGGTAATAAACATTAACAAATCAAAGGTGATAGCTGTAATATAGCAATATTCAAGCTATAAGTGTGCCAAAGGAATATGCTGTAATGTGTCTACAGCATAATAGAATAAGAACATTCACATTTCCAGCTGTGATTTTTTTCCAACTCCCTATTTACAACTATATGAATATTAAAGCAAAACAGAATCATGTCTATAGAACAGTGTCAAATGAAACAATATATTGCACTATCAGCCTACAATTTAAAGCCAAGCCCTTCCTACACATTATCTGGAATGTCCAAAAGACCCAGAAAAGAATATTTTGTTAAGAATCTCCTTTTAAGATCATGGATATCAACTTAATTTTCTTCAAAACATTAGGTCATAGTTTTGTTAAATGAGACTGTTCCAACTGTTATTGTTCCATGTTGCTTGCCCACAGTATTTATCTTAATTTAATGTTTCACTTCTGAGACAAAGTTAATGACAGACTTGGGAACTTCAACTAATATATCTAAACAGTTGAGGTTTTCAGGCATGGCTAACACTTGTGTCTATACATTGAAGAAAAAAGAGGTTTTAATTGAATGTAGTGCTATTCGGTAGTCTTAGGAATTCTTCTGTGCTTCAAATTGCAGACAAATCAGTCTAGGTGTTACTAAGTTCTGCTGAATAAAATTCCACTTATATCCCTTAATACTATTTCTGCAATGAATATAGACAGATATTGAATGCTTCAATGAGACTGTGCAATCATGCTTGTTAGCTTTAATCTTGTTAGCCAACTGCCCTGGCCAGTTTTTCTTGTGGCCATAGACATAGGTAAAGGTAGTTTTTTTCACTATGATGCAAAACATGACCAAAAAGAGTGATTGTCCACAAGGGGAGCAGGCAACAGGGATAACCGAGAAAATTAGGTTTTATTTATTTTAACAGGGCATTTTGCCTATCAGTGAAAAGCCACATTTAAAGTAAATTACAAATAATAATCACTTTAAGGAGGATTCAGAGAAATTGGAACAAGTTCAGAAAAAGGCAGCTGAATGATTAGATAACTAGAAACTGTGAAAGAAATGGAAGGAGCTGGGTATGTTTAACCTTGAAAAAAAATAACTGAGGGGAGGTATAATAACATATTCTTCCAATACCTGAATGATAGTCACAGAGACAAAGGTCAAATTTTGTTCTTTTTTGTTGTAGAGTGCAGAAAACAAAATAATGTATTTAAATTATATGGAGGCAAAGTCTGATAGAAGGTTAGGAATAGTAAGAACAATTTTGTTGGAAGCTGAATCTTTCAGTGTGTGATTGTAAGTGTTCCCCAGAGTTTCTCTCTTTAGCAATAATTTATAAATCATATTTTATATCATAACAGAAAGGAGATTATTTTTATTGTAAACAGAGTCTAACCCCACCTAACTACATTTTGTCAGAAAAGGAGTCCAAGAACATGTACTCTGTGTATGTGTGTTTGAGACAAAAGGCAGAAATAAATGAGCTTAGATTAGAAATTTCTTAGACAAAAATAGGCAGAACAATAGACAAAGAGGGAACATAGAGTTAATCCTTCTTGATCATAATCATAGTGCCTTCATGGTCAGTAGGTCAAGAAAAACCTGAAGAACCAGTGTCATTGGATTTGGACTTCCAGCAGAGGAAGAGAGGTGTCTGGTTCCTTTTTACTGGGTGTATTCAAGTGGAGGCTGGGCTGCTCTGACTCAGATGCTTGCATTGGATTTCTGCAGCAAGCAGGAGGCTGGGCTTCATGGCCTTCTTCCAATTTCATAACTGTATGATCATTACAAATTAAAAGTGCTCAGAATAGGGGATGAAAGCTGAAATAACTAATATAACAGATCTGAATCAAAGATCCAGCTAAAGTAAAATCATCTTAACAACCTGTTCAAGGAGGGTCTCAAAAATCAAATCTGACTCTCAAAATGTTTAAGAACATAGGGAACATACTTACATGTATACTTTGTGGCTCTACTTTCAGTTTTTCCATTTTTATTGAAAGTACGAGAATCTGAACTGGGAAGACCTTCTGCATCTTAAATAGTCATTGAACTTTGGCTCAGGTTTATGGATTACTCTAATTCCTGGCCATTTAAGGCTTTTCTGTTACATTTATTTATTTATAAAATTTATTAGTTTAGAAAAATTAGGTAACATATTATGTTTTAATGTGCTTAAATTTTACATTTAAAAGGATATATTTATGATATCATTTCTCTTCTTCTGAATCAGAATGAGAAAGGATCTGTCCACAACTTTAAAAAAAGATACTTGAGTTATTGCTCTAAGACTATTTTTTGTATCATGTAAACCTGGTCAGCTAAAAAGTAATAAATATATCTACAATATTCTACTTAAAATGAATTTCATCTTTTATTAGTAAGTCTTATAAAAACTCATAAATACTATCGTAAATTGTAAATTATAGTATAGTGGCTAGTATGTTGGACTTGGACTAGGAAGGACTAAACTCAAATCTTCGATCAGTAATAAAACTCATAGAATAATTTAGGGACAGTAATTGTCTTACCCTCATTACCATGGTGTTTTAGCTGCTTGAAGGTCCCAGTGAAGTAGACTGGCACACAAGCATTCATGAATCATTTTGTATCACACCTAGTACAAGCATACCTGGTAGATGGAGAATAAGCATAATAAGTAAGGAGTTATGCATTTGGGCAGCAATCAACCAAATCTTTAAGAACAGCATTCCTCAATCTGCAAGTTCTCCAGATGGTCATTGTGAGAATTCTGGAATTCCATATGTGAAAAAGATCCCGATGGAGAAAGTGAGATCTTCCAATACTGAATGCTGATTACAGTTTTTAAAGAACCTCCAGATATTTCTGTGTATTTGTTGTTGTTCCAGTGCAACTGATGAATATGAATGTCTGCAGCAAAGTCATCCCCAGAGCCTGATATTCATGAAAGGAAAATGTTTAGGATCAGGTGCAGAACATTTTCCTAGAGTTGGACAATTGGTAATTCATTTGACTATGAAACTATAGCTAGTGACAAATGGGCTTTTTGACATTCTCCACTGAATTTGAGACATTCTCCAAAAAACTGAGTGGACAATTTTTCCAAATTTCTGAAGTAAGAATAAATTATCCCATAAAATTATCAATCAATTGCTAAAGATGAGACTTCTTATTAGGGCTGAATATAACACCATTATGAAAAAACAAGGGTTAGGAGAAACTGCCTTATGATGTCTTCCCTTGAGGTTTACCTGGAACACAGGAAGATTACAGAGCAGTGATAATATACAATGAAAGCTAGATCATTCAAACAATCTTTGGTATCTTGCAGTTAAATTAAACCGTGAGCATTTCTCCAAAATTCTGTTGTACATGGCAGAGCATAGTAGCAGATGTGTTATACTCTGTCAATATCCCCCCTTCACTCTAAAACTCCCTGCCCATATTTCCCAGTCTCAAGAAGCCCAGTGAGTTTCCTAGGATTTAAATGAAGCATAAGAAACCAGGGAGGCTGCATATTGTGGCTAGAAAATGGTACAATGAAAAACAGCAATCCACTTACCTCATAAACAAATGCACAACTGGCCTACCTACTGCTGCTGATTATCTCTTGTCTGGGTTGTTTTACTATTTGCTACTACAGAGGTTCTTTGTCTAACTTTGACGTAATATCAGAACGCTATATTAAGTTACATATATTTGGCGGGAAAGTCTGTACAGATAATCAGCAGTGTGGAGAAATTATTTATGTTTCTGGTGAATCCCCAATGCTGCTGCACAGAATCTAGCCACCTGCGCCATGATCACTGCCTGCTCATCCTTAAGCAGCCACTGGAGATAAATACTTTCTGAACAACCAGGATACCTATCAATTATGGGGAGGATATGGTTTTTCCGAATAGCTCTATAGAAGGAACATCGAAGGAGTATGTGTCCAATGATCTCCACCTCTCCTGAGCTACAGGAGCAGAGTCTTTCAGACAATGGTGTCTTTTTATACTTGCTGTACAGGCCAGCTGATGGAAACACATGGCACCATGCAAGCGAGAATGCTTTCTGGTGGTTTACTGACTCCAACTGACTAAGATACCTGGCAGGTGTAATCATATATCTGGAGCCAGAAATAGCAGAGCTATACCTAAGTCCACTTGCCTGTCAATGTCCTCTACTCTTTGATACAAGGTTTGTTTGGCTTGGTCATAGTCTAATTTGAGAATTGAGGCTGACGAGAAGCCTAGCTTGGCAAGGTTGGACTTGACTGCCTTGATCCATGAAGAGGAGAATTTATCTTGAAGCATTAATGGAGCAAGGCCTTGCAGAAAGCAATTAAGCCTTAGCCAGATGTTTAAGGAAGCTATACAGATTCTTGCTTCGACTTTTATCAATCCTGTCTCCAGGCGCAGAAGTGCATTTGGGACACAGTGCAGCATCTGGAGAATTGTTCTGATAAATTTGGATTGAACTCTTTCCAGTGGTGTAAAACACAAAGCTGAGGGTCCAAACAAGATCCTGTAGAGAAGCTGTGCTAGCAACTTGGCCAGACAGAGCTTAATTGCAGCTGGAACATAGTGTCCTCCCTTTGTGTGGAAAAATTTAAGAATGGCATTCGCTGATCGTTGGCCAGAGGCAGCCGCGTATTCTCCATGGGCCTTTTGTGAGTCAGTGGCATGGATGACCACCCCTAGATACTTAAAGATGGTTACCTGCGGTATTTTGTGGCTATTTAAATACCATGAGTACCGTTTTGGCCTTTTTGCAAAAGCTATAACCTTTGTTTTCTCATAATTTATGTCCAGTTTATTATATTTGCAATACTGGACAAGGGCTCGCAAGGCTCTTTTAAGGCCAACTGGAGTCCTGGAGAGAATCACAGCGTTATCTGCACAGAGCAGCAGAGCAATGCTTCAGTCACTTATTTTTTTGGGGGTGGTAATTTGGATTATTTAACCATTTTACCATATCATTTATGTAAAAATTGAAGAGCAAGGGGGCCAAAATGCACCCCAGTTTACCCCCTTTTGAGTTTCAACTGACTTCTAGAGAGACCCTTGTATATTACACATCTTGAGGGATGTTTTGGTATGTAAGGCACGTAACAGATGGAGGAGTCTGTGATCAATTGAGGCAGCTTCCAGCTTTTCCCATAGCTTAGCCCTTGTAACCATATCAAAAGCTGCCTTAAGATCTATAAAGGCAGCGTATAATGATACAGGTCTATCTAATGCATATTTTTCAATCAAATGATGAAGAACTAAGCACTGATCTATGATGCCTCTCCCCTCTCTAAACCTGGCTTGTTCTTCGGCAATCAGGTTCTCAAGATCCCCCCACTCCTTTAATTATCTCGAAGGTGTTTGGCATAGAGTTTGTTGATTATATTTAGTAGACTTATTGGTCTGTAATTGGCAGGGTCGTCTCTCTTTCCCTTTTTATAAATTGGGACCACAATTGCCAAGCCCCAATCCTCTGGGACATGGCCGGTGGAGTCAATATAGGTGCCAAGACGGGTATCCACCACTCCATATTATTGTTTAGTAATTTGGCCGAAATGAAGTCAGCTCCTGGAACCTTCCCGATCCTGAGTTGGCCAATGAGGGATTTAATTTCAGACTCTGAAACTGAAGGCCACTCAGGTAAATCCTTCATTATAGACCTTGTACACTCACTGGAGGGGTCTTCATACATTCTCCGAAAATGAAATTCCCAGGTTATAGGAGATATATGACAGTCTAATGGGATATAGATTCTTTCAGAGTGGCAAGCTATTAGACACCAAAATAAGGAGGAGTTCTTTTGCTTTGCTGCCACGATGAGCTGTTCCCAGGAAGACCTTGTGTCTTGTCTCTTCTTGAATGCAATCAATTGCTTGAATTGTTTTTTGAGTGTAAGTCACTATTTAAGAATTGCTTTATTGCCATATCCAGTCTTGCTTTTGTACTCCTTGTATACCAAGTTAAGGGCTTTCTTGGCTTCTACGCAATCCTTATCAAACCATGGTTTGGAGGCAGTACAGTACCTCTTAACTGAGAAATTTCAGTCATGTGCTAAAATGGTTGTAGCTCATAAACTAAACTTTTATATAGTTCTAATAAGTCTTGAGTCGGGTTGGCTGATATAAAGGCTGTGCGGATTTTTTAAAAATTATCCTCTGTTAGGGCTCTCCTTACCTTCTGACCAAGTTGTTGGGTCCATTTGATCCGACATATTGTTAGGCCTGCTGTAGAGATTGCAGGGATAAAATGGTCCTTGGAGGGTATCTGCCTGATAAAGGGCTTCATGTATATACATAGAGGTAGATGATCACTTTCTAGGTAAAGTAGGACTTCAAAATTTTCTATATAATGTACTAAGTCCATAGACATTAAGATGTAGTCAATGGTACTAGTTTTGGACCCTGCCATAAATGTAAACTCATTAGGATAGTCACCAGGCCATGAGCCGTTAGATATGAAGAAGTTAAATTTATTTGCCAACTTGGCAAGACAGAGGCCAGCATAGTTAGCTCTAATGTCTTTAGAGAGTCGTATGAGGGGCTGTTGGTTTGTATAGGGACCTCTGATGTTGGGTATTGATGATGTTTCATGAATAATGTATAATCATCTGGTCCCAATCTGGCATTAAAGTCTCCCTCTAGTAGGATCCTGGCATTTGGGTGTTCCATGAGTTGTTTATTAATGTAGTGTTCCAACTCCAGCCATACAGCAGTGGTTTAAGTTTTTCTTAGTGAAGGAGGGAGATAAACATTAATTATCAAAAGCAGGACCAAGTCCAACTTGAGGAGAAGGGCCATAGCTGAATGGTTTAAAGGGGTAAATGTGTGCTCTCAAGTTGGTAGAAATAAATATACCCAGCCTTCCTTTCAGTCTCCCTGGGCCTCTGCCTGGACTTGCTTCCAGCTTAAATGAATAATAGCCATTAAGCAGGAGATAATCAACAGTCCAAGTCTCTTGCACCAATATAATATCCTTACTTTTCATAGGATCAGAGTGATTAAGGCCTCTAAATCCATACCACCTGGCTACATTCCATGACATGATGTTTAAAGTGTTTTTCTTGTACTGGCCTTCATATAGTCAGTTCAAGTTCTCCATAGGGGCACTTGTTGGAGGATAGTTATAATAATTGTTATTTGATGCATTAGATCAGACATGTCAAACTTGCGACATCACGTGACGTCGCGCAACGTATCGGGATGGTTTTTCCATTGCCGGCAATGGGGTGTGTGTGGCTTCCGGGTGACGAGTCCGGCCTGCGGGCCGGCAGTTTGACACCCCTGCATTAGATTGAGTAGTTGTCAATGCTTCTTTTAAACCATGCAGTCTCTGTGTATTATTAGCTTTCTCAGGTTCTGGCAATACATCGTTAAAGTCTATCAACATTTCTTCTGGCATGCTGTCAGCAGAATCAGTGACAGTGGGTAACTCTGTTTATGAATCACTTCTCTGTTTTCTCAAGGTCGATTCAGCTGCCCCTGCTTCAAACTTATCAGTATGAGGTCTGTTGCTGACTGAATCAGGAGTGGGCGCAGGTTCCCTGAGCAGAAGACACGTATTGGAAATATTGAAAAACTGCTTCTAAAAAGCATTGAGGGAATTATGGATTGTTTGAAGGATAACAAAATTCGCATGCATTGCCTTCTTGCTGGCAACCACTCTGCATGTAATAAATCAATTTGAGTATACTCGCAGTGGAGCAGCTGGCTCAGAGACTGCTTAACAGCTTTTCTATCACTCCAATGTCCTCTATTCCTTCTGTTGTTATAGATTTGCAAGGTAACCTGGTTGGTCTGTAAACTGAGGTTATAATGGTCACCTCTAGAACTATCTGATTGAGTGTTGTCTTCTTTGTGGATATTCTTTCCTTTCTCGTTTATAGAAGGGGGAGAGGGGCCTATTCTAGTTTCCATTTCTGCATTAGCCATCCCATGTCTATCATTATGTGTCCTCCTGAGTCCTTCTGCAATGTTTGTTTGAATGCTGATAAACTTTGCAAAAGACTCTTTTAAGCAGTCAACCTTATTTGTGACAATTGATAAAAATTCATAGATTGAATTTATGGTTTGAGCTGTAAGCAAACGTTGTCTGGAAAGGAGATCTGTTTCATTCTCCCTTACTAAGTTTGTTATTATCCCATTCTGTGCAGGAAAAGCAGGTGCTGAATTCCAGGGAGGGGAGCTATTTTCTGTGAGAGAAACAGAAAGTTCTATATGCTGTTTGCTTTCAAGTTCAGTTTGTAAATCCCATTCCAATGAGTCACATACAGATGAGTTACTTACTGGAACAGACTGTCTATTTGCAGTGAAACCTTCCATTTTCTGCTGCTTCAGTGGCTTGGAAGAACTCTGTGCTGCCGAATGAACATGCTGTCTCTTTCTCCTTTTCCCCATTCTTGGAAATCCTGGCTTGTAGAGTTGTTAAAATGTGGGTAAAACAATGGTAGCCTCTCCAGTATATATCCTTTATAAAAAGTCTTTGACTATTATAAAAAGTCAAACAAGGGTTAAAACAGATTTAAAAATAGGTTAAAATGGGTTAAAATAGGTTAAAATGGGTTAAAAGTAGGTTAAATGCAGTGTTAAAAGGGTTAAAAAGTTAAAAAAAAGCTTTTACTTTTGGAGGAGCTCTTTACAGCCTTTGCTGCCTGTCCACCATCTTGGCTTCTCCTCCCCAATCCAACTGGAGGTCGAGAAATAATGATTTTATTAGATGACAGTTGTACAATATTACTGTACAACTGAACTCTTCCAGCTGGGAAAGGGTCTCATGGCAGTTCATTGGGTTGGATGTCTTGAACCCATGGAGTCAAGCAGGATTAACTCAAGTGTTCTGTTTGAATAGAATTCACCCTCTTCCAGGTTGGTAAGATTTGGAATTTTTTGGTACATGGCTACAGTGTACAAAAATAAGTTCTGCTTATTTTGGAAGCACCACCTTTTCTGGTGAAGATGAAGGCAATAGAGAGTTTTTGTGGGAGGCTACCAACACAGACATTTTGAATGCTTATGAATAATCAGTTTTGTTTTCAGTTTGTTCAAAAATAACATAGTGGTGCTTACTGATGTGAAAGGAGTTACCAGTTCACTTGTAGCTTATTCACGGGACCGTGGGAAAATGACTCAAAGTTGTTTAGCTTAAGGGATGTAGTCATGCACAACCAGTTAGCATGCTGGTGGAGGAAGCTGGAAGGAAGATGTGAATCATCATGATTCTTCAAAGATAAAAACTTTGGATGTCTCAAAAACATGGAGAGCCTCTATGTTACAATTTCAGATCTACAGGTACACATTTTAGATTATTAGGAACCACTTCCTCCCTTAAGCCAATTTCAGATTTCTAATATGAAGTGTTTGATTTGAAACACTAAACTGTCTGGATACTTCATGCCCTGCAATATCTCTTTTCTCCAGCAATATCACTACATTTGTTTCAATGTTATGTAATTTTAAATCCAATGTAACTAAATTAAATATCTTTAATAAGATCACTTTTCTTGTAATAAATACCTTTTCATTTCATTCATACAAAGTTTTAATTAAGCTGCATATTTTGCAGAGTCTCTGAGTCTTTACAATAAGATTCGGAGGACTTCAAACATCTCTGAGACTATCTTTCCCTACAGTGGAAAGGAAATCTGTAAATAATGGATGCATTGTCCAGAAAGAGTGTTCCTCCTCCTGACTTGTTACTCAGCTGTTGACCTATGCCATTGGTCAAGCACAACACAGGCATAGATGTTGTCTATTATGTAAAAAGTAGTTGTAAGACAATACAATAGTGGTGGCATGAATTCTTCAGGAGCCAGAGCAGTACCTTCAGGTTCGGTATTAGGAGGGAACTGGCTCCAGTTCTTCAGCAGTTAGTTAGTTAGTTAGCCAGCTCCTCTTCCTCATAGCTCAAAGCTAGAATCATTTAACTTCACACTTAAACAAGGACTGCAGCTATCCTCATCGATAACACTTCTGTTGACTCAAGGCTTAACTTCCTTCTTCTACAAAATGTGGCATCAGAACTGGAGAGACATGGAAAATCCATATTAAGGGGGGGGGGGAGAAAACCCACAGTCATCTTGCCATCTAAAAGACTTCAACTTGTTTACTGCAAGGGCTTGGTAGGATTGCCAGGCCCGAGAACAGAACTTTAAAACAAGGCTGGGAGCTGAGAGGATGCAGGGACTCAACAGAACCCCTTCCGTGGACAGATGTGGTAGGAGGAACTGACAGTGTCATTGTTCCTGGCCAGCAGTGAGCTGTTGTTCATGTCTGCTATTTGCCCTTTTTAAAGATAATTTCATTAGATTTTTTTTTAAGTGGAAAGATCAAAAACTAACAAAAATTAATAAGACTGAAAAAAGTAAAAAAGTAAAGAATGAAAGAGCAAAGCCAAAAGTGCAGAAAGAAAAAGAAATGCAAAGAAATGACCTGATTTTCTTTTACAACAGATATGCATACATTTACATTAACCTCTTATTCTAAGTTGACAATGGAACTTTCAATTTTTCTGTTATCTACTCTTTTTTTTCTAATTATCAAACCTATATATTATAATTTCATTTTCCTGCAGAAAATCCAAAAGGGGTTTCCAATCAGCATTACAATTAATCAATGTCTTTTCTGTAATCAAAGTTGTCAGTTTTGCCTTTTCAGCCAATTCCATCAACTTCACCATTCATTCTCCCATTGCAGGTTGCATGAAAACTTTCCACAACTGTACTGATAAAAGTCCTGCTGCTATTATCATATAAATATGTTGTATATATTTGTATAGACCAAAGTTTTTAGCCCATCTTATCATACATTCTTTCACTTGTTCATCTTCTGTTTCAAATTTCAATAAAATTTATACTTTTTAGCAATAACAAGGTCATCATTTGTACACAATTCTTGCCTTATCTGGACTAATGCTTCCTCTGTGGCTTTAGCATTTGCAAGACACCATCCTTTTAAAGCTCAGTTTTGGTTTCAACTCTGTCTTCTTTCACCTATTCCTTTTTCCCACAGTCCAAGCATCAAAAATATGTCAAGCCATTCTAAATTTAGATCACAAGTGTGTTCCTATCCCATCTCCGCTAAACTAAATAACTGGATGAACTGACTGGGGGGGAAAGATACCTTTCAAGAAATGCTTTGTATCAGTCATATTTGCTTAGGCCAGTGGTGGCGAACCTATGGCACAGGTGCCAGAGGCAGCACTCAGAGCCCTCTCTGTGGGCATGTGCGCCGTCGCCCCAGTCCTAGGCCTTCAGCTGGGTTTTATAAAACCTTTTTGCTTTAGGCCTCCGCCGCCGTGTGCAAAAAAGAAAAAAAAAGGTTCAGTCAATTTCAACTTTTCGCGGGGAAAAAAAAGATCTCGCAAAGTTGGAATTGATTGATTGAACTTTTTAGTCCCATCCAGTCTGCCGTTACCACCGCAGCCACGCCCACCCAATGGGCCACACCCAGCCAATGGGCCACACCCACCTGGCACCCGATGATGCATAAGTGGGTTTTGGGTTGTGGTTTGGGCACTCGGTCTCTAAAAGGTTCGCCATCACTGGCTTAGGCTAACCCACACCAACTTACAACCACTTGATTTAATTTTCTTACCCATGTGTAGAAGCTTATGAATGGAATGTAGAGTAGGGAGAATAACAAAAATCAGTTCTGATCCTTGGTGACCACGAGGTTCTCTGGTGCTGCCTCCTGCCCTAGGGAAGCAGAATCTATTAAATAGGTCTGTCCCTGGTGGGGACAGGATAGATGCTGATGGATTCCAGAGGGTTATTTCTTTCTTTCTTTTTTTTTTTTTAAAGATTTAAATTAAAATTTTGTCAAAGAATATAAAAACTAACACAAACTAATTAAGGATAAAAAGGCAAAAGAAGAAAAAAAATAAGAGAAAAGAAGGTGCAGAAAAAGAGAGCTAAAAGAAATAAAAAGTATCTTCAGTCAACTATGGTAGGATGATATTACATGGTGCCTATGAGGGGGAGGGACTGTCTGTGGAAATGTAGGCCAGAGTTGCCTTTTTCCACAAGCTCTACAGTGGTAACTTTGTTTTTTTTTCATCCATGTATTAAAAGTCTGCCTTGTAAACCATGTAACCAGTATTAACTAGCTGAAGTATTCTTATTGGTGTAATGGGATACATATCAAAGAATAAAAATGAATATGCGGTTTCCATAATAACATGTATTTATAGTATTAGCTACTTTTAGTAAAAGTATTTAGAGAGTGAATTTATATAAATTATGACTAAACACTAGATACAGATTTAAAATAAATGCTTGATATGTTGGTAACAAATCTTATGCATATTTACTCAGAAATATATAGGTTATTTCCAATGCAAAAATACTTTTCTTATCACAATAATTTTAAAGCTAAGCATATAAGATGAGGGGAAAAATAAGTATTTGTACACTTTTACCTTGCCTTACTGAATTTATTTATATTAAATATTTTATGTTCCCTACTTAACTCCATAAAAAGATGGATCAGACTTTCTTATGTTGTTCACTAAGGACAGAAATATTTCCTGAGAGGAATACTAACACTAATCACTGCATTCAGCTCAGCTGCCTGAAAGGATTCCACTCCATAGGAGCCAGGAATTTAGGGGCTTGGGCCACAGGTATATAAGCACACATCATTTGTTACTAAGGGTCTTAAGCTGTCGTGATTCTGTACCAGCCTGTGATCCTGACAGCTGAGTCCGGGGAATCTGAGGGGGAGGAGGAGGAGGAGGGGCCTGGGGAGCCATCGGAGTTGGGGGAAGGCTCTGATGAGCTCCAAGACTTACATTCCAGTGAGGAACCTGTCCCTTCTGCTCGTGCTCAGGATGAGATGCAGCTGGGTGGGGAGGCCAGGTCGGACTCGGAGGATGCACAGCTGGCGGAAATGAGAGATGCCCGCAAACGAACACAAGCTAGGAGAGTAAACCAGAGAGAGGCAATGGGGCAACTCCGGAGAAGGCATTGAGAAGCCATGCCTTGAGGACTGAATTACAAAAGGGGAATGTGTGGGCGGTGCTGGTTGCTGAAGGCAACCGTTGCAAAGTACTTCATGGGATCATGTTCTTTTGTTATTGCTGGTGACTAATTCTCTGTTTTGCATTGTGTTTCATGTGGATAATTGCCTCCATTTGGATTGTGTTTTATTGCTTTTGTTTTTGGACCATTTGGCAGGTTTGTTACCAATATTAAAAGGGGTTGTTTTCTTCTGAGTCTCCAGTCTATTTTCTCAAAAGGGGTTTTGTCCTTGTGCATTTAACAAGGACGGCCATAGGCTGGGACAGAACATAAGCACTCTGCTCTGATAATAAGCATCTAGGTTGGGAACAAATTTTAACCTGAAGAGACAATAATTTTCAGCAAGCCTGTGAGTTATTGCTTGACAGAAGATCAAAGCAGACTGCCTAACTAGGATAGAAATGGAGGCTGTGTCTCTCTGTGTATGTTTAATATGTGAGATGAAGAGCCAAAACTAAAGCTGGTTTTTCTATATTCCTCAATGCCGAAGTAACTTTCTGGTCCAGGGATCTTGAACTGTTTTGGTTGATGAGCAGATTTGGAATTCTTAGAGCCTGCTTTAGCAGACAGATTTAAACAGAAACACACAACATACCCAAGCAAGATGATGACAAATCTCCAATCAACTGTTGGGATCCCCACTGGAACAACAGTGACAAGACTCCAAAACATCCAAGTTACATGGCCCTCAGTGCTAATCTGGGCTGAAGCTCCAAAATCAAAAGGCAATACTAAAGTCTTAACAAAACAAGGTATGAAGACCCTGTTTCAATGATAATGAGATTGCAGAGTCTGACTTTGACTGCATGGTGCATCTGTTTATCATGCAAACTGACAGAATCCTGGGGTGGGAACTATACAGATAAATCAATACCAACCTAAATAATCTTAAGGTTTTTCTATAGCTGTGTGAGGATCCCACCCTTTTTTTCATCATCAAGAGTGAAAAACAAGCCAGCTAAACTTATAACATACCTCAGAATGAATTTTAAATTTCTAGAATCTTCTTAATATGATGGAGAAATCAAAAGACATCACTACACTCTTTGAAATACAATGTTTTTTTACAATGCCACTACTCTGTTATCATATTCCAGGGGAATATTATGCAGTAAAAAAACTGGTCTACCTATTTCTAGTTATAAACTGCCACCTGCTGATGACTTTTATTTCCTTGGTCACTTGTATCACTTGTATTTGTTTATCATCACCAGTCAGGTATAAAATTATAGTGCGAGTAGCAAACCTGAAATGTACCCTAGTTCAACAGCAATAAAATATGATGAAGATTAAATAATTCTTAACTTAACTCTAGAAATGCCATAAATCATGTAACCATAAGCTCAGCCAGTGGCAAGGCCTGTGTAATGGCATATATAAGTGGAAGCTGGTGAAAATGAGCACACAATACAAAGTGGTACTAATAATCTGGAACCTCTCAGTTCAGCTGAAAAGTGGGAAGACTGGGT
Organism: Protobothrops mucrosquamatus; assembly: GCF_001527695.2. Classification (NCBI taxonomy): domain Eukaryota; kingdom Metazoa; phylum Chordata; class Lepidosauria; order Squamata; family Viperidae; genus Protobothrops; species Protobothrops mucrosquamatus. The sequence continues at coordinate 680,043 of NW_015386632.1, read as the reverse complement.
TACTTTTCTAACAGTACTATTTTTTCCCTGTTTGCTCTGACTTTTCTGCTGAGTCTGCAGTTATTCCACATAGTAGTGCTACTTTATTGGTCCACTAGCTGTACCCAGCCATGCGTTGCTGTGGCTCAGTCTGGTTAAATGGAAAAGAAAGAAAAGAGAAAGTGCACGTTTGTGTCACAGGTGTGACATCTATATAATAGTAG
>NW_015386632.1:638864-679138 GCF_001527695.2 Protobothrops mucrosquamatus | reverse complement strand
GTCTACAGAGCTTCGCAGTTATGGCAGAGGAATTGGACCACTGTAACTAAATTAAAGCAACTTTCCCTCCACTTGACATCCTCCAGATCTGATAGCATTCCCAGAGTTTTAAGCCAGTATTATCTTATGTTGAAGAAGGCAGAAAGAAAGAGATCTCTTTTGAAAGCAGGCAAGCATCCATGACTGTTTCCAGAATCAGGAGATGAGTTTAAATTGCATGTAGGTATGAATGGATCCCAAGCCTTAACACTGTCAACACATCTGCACTGTTTTCAGTAGCACTTTGAATGACAAGATGCTATCAGTTGTAATGTAGATATAAAATTGAAACCAGTATGTTTAACCAGTAACTGATAGATTTATTGAAATATCATTGATGTACTTTAACTGGCAATGCTGGATAATTTATTGCATATAATTGTTCATAACATAGGCCATATTTCTGGCCATCTCATTTTTGTCAACCCCATTTTCTGATTCTAATGTACAAAAACAACTCAAAATATTGAATTTACCCATGTTTATATTCCCAGATAAGAACTATATTTATAATAGGAGGAAAACACGTCAGCGGGGACCATGTGTGTGTATTTGTTGGGCCTGAAATTGCTGCCTGTTTCAAATAAAGTAACGGAAAAGGGTATACTGGATGAAAACATGGCTGGTTGTAGTGAAATCAATATTGGTAGGAATAGTCAATATTGCAACATTTTATTACAGGCCCCACTTGATGTTTCAGTCTCAAAAACATCACTTAAAGCTGTAGTTTTAGTTATTTAAAAATGAAACATTTGCAAAGCCAATACCAACAGGGGGAGTTTCAGATCCATGAAAGATTGGTACTCCCCCCAAATCCCATTTTTTTGTAACAATATCATAAAAAATATCTTAATATTTGTAGTGCTAGAGCAGATCAGAAATATCACATTTTGCTCTACTTTTGGTCCTACTTGGATCATCCTGCACAGGAATGTTGTATCCTATGGCAAACTGATATTCAGAGCAATAATGTTGCTGGGTTTAGCATTATTTAGCATTATTTAGCATTGATGTACTTGATAGCTGTTATGAATACTTTCATTGATAGATTTAAACACCCCCCCAAAAAAAACTGTCTAAAGCCATCCACCTCACTAGCCATCAAAGAGCTATAGTACTGAATACTATAGATAATGACCAGCATGGAGAAGTTCTTGCATTGCTTCTTCCTTCTTAATTGCTGTACTGATGATATTTATCTCATATTTATTTATTTAAAACTTTTTATTGCCACACATTTTCAACAAATAAGTTTGGACATCTAGTAACCAAAATAAAGCAATGCAAAATGCAATTAGTTAAACTTGAAATTTTAACGAAAGTACAAAAAACAAAACAAAAACAAAAAACACCATACATACCACAGTCATATTTGGGCTTCACTAATGTCCTTGTCCTAGTGTCTGATCTTCTGGAAGGCCATCCCTCTTAAACTAAAATTCATTTATATCCATAATTTTTCTATTTCTTTAACCATATTCAAACAGGTGTTTAATTTTTAGATATTCCATCTGATAAATCCCATCATCTAATTTCTTAATTCTAACTTTAGCCTTTTTTTTTGCCAAACATCTTTCCTAATCAGTATGGTCTGCTGGACCAGAAGGTCTTCCCATAGACTTGTAGATGTTGTTGCAGGTACAAGAGACAAGTCAAGTAAGATGTTTTTGTAGGAATGTTTTGCCCCTTCGTATTCATTGAAAATATTTTTCTTTCTCTTTTAATTTCTCTTATCATTTTTTTGTCTCTCAAGTTCTCTTAGTTTTCCTGACAGCTCTATAATCCATTTTGTCGAATCTTTTTTTTTTGTTCTCAGACTTATTTTGTAATCTTGAATGTAGTTTATCTTTTCCATGTCCAATATTTCCTGCAAATTTTTCTCCGCTTGGGTTAAGTCATAATTCCTTCCATTGTAGGGTTCCATCTTTAAATCTCTTTCCTCTGCTTTATTTGATTGCTCTCTTTTTTATTTTCTGAGAGTTTTTTTGTTGTGAGGTTAAATTGAAGATGTGTTCATTTATATTTTCAAAGTTGTTTTTGATTTCCTCATGGTTTGAAGTCATTGTCATTTGTATTAGTTGCAACATAGCATACATTTCCTCCTGGAAAGTATTTGTTTTTTCTTAATATGTTCTTTCTGCAGATCTCTGATGTTCCATGATAGCCAAAAATCAAAGTTTTCCTTTCTCTGCAAACAGCTTTAGAGTCACAGTTAATTGTATTTATAATACAGGAAGATTAGTTCCCCCCCTAAGGTTTATAGTTCTTGCTTTGTAGATAGCCACAATGTTCTCTTTTCTTTGTTGCAGCTGTTCTCTGTTTAGTTAAAATATTGAAGGTCACAAAAACAGGTTATCTTTTTCTGGGCTTTCTGCCAATTCCTGTATCAGAGCAACTACAATTGTATATTTTCATCCACCACTAGATGTCAGCACCAGTTCATTTTTCAGTTTTCAAAACAAGCAATTACTTTCTTCTGTTTTCATCAATAATCTTTTGAAAAAGAAATTCTTAACTAATTCCACCAACTTCAAACTTATCCAAATTTAAGTCATATTCATTTCATTTCAATGTATTTCTGTCCCCCATAAAAGTTTAATTCGCTGCTTCCATCTGTGGGAGGGTGGAACAAAAGACCCCTTCCTTCTCCTTTCATAGGATTTTTGCTTCTTGGGTTTCCCCCCCCCCCATGAAATCAATTATCAAGTAGAAGAAAGAGAATCAGTATTCTTACCCAGTTCTGAACACATTGTTTACGATCAAGCTTAAATTAGTGCTTTTTGGCTTCGGCTGCTTGTAGCTTGGGCTAGACTCTGAAGTGAAGTAGCCTTTCTTCTGCTGGTTTCTGGAGGGATTTCCTTGGACAACTGGATCGACTGCCATCTCTCCATGGCTGGCGGGGCACCCCCTCCTTCTTTGTCGCCTCTCCGAGGCAAGTTTAGGCCCATTTAGGGTCCCCAAACAGAAAAAAATCGGCCATAGGGTGCAGAGCCCCGCGATCCCTCAGCTGCTGCACTGCTGCACAAAACCAGAAGCCCCAGATACGGAACTTTTATTATACATATTAGAAAACTACAACATTACATTACTTTTTGACATAATTGCCATTTAAACTGAGGCACTTGTTATAATGTCTTACAAGGTTTGAAATTTGTTAGTAGTAGTCACTTGGTGCCAAATCTAGGCTATAGGAGGGGGTGATCAAAAACATCCCAATGGAACTGCTTCAAAAGTTCTTGGGTGCGTCTAGTGGTGTGCGGGTGAGCATTATCGTAAACCAACACCACACCATGATGCCATAGAATATCCCGCCAAATGCGAAGATGCCAAAGGAGTACTGCTAGTGAAGTTCATGGAGCATGGTTCGACCATCAATTCAGAAGTCTACTGTGAAACATTACGAAAACTCAGACGAACCATCCTAACAAGTGTCGGGGCATGCTGACTTCTGGTGTGGTGTTGGTTCATGATAATGCTCACCACACACTGCTAGATGCACCAAAGAACTTTTGAGCAGTACCATTGGGATGTTTTTGATCACCCCCCATAGTCTAGATTTGGCACCGAGCGACTACTACTAACAAATTTCAAACCTTGTAAGACATTATGACAAGTGCCTCAGTTTAAATGGCAATTATGTCAAAAAGTAATGTAATGTTGTAGTTTTCTAATGTGTATAATAAAAGTTCTGTATCTGTGAGTGTCTGTCATTGATAACCAAACAAAGGTTTATTTCTGAATTGCCCTCGTATCAATTAACTCACTTAACATTGTCTGCAGTAAAAACAAAATGAAAGAATATGCCATCTATTAAGCTGCCTAGGCACTATATTATACCAATGATCTTCATATTAAGTGAGCAATTTATTATGTGGTCTACACACCTATTAACTGATGATGTTTGCTACATGCATAAACAAAATGTACTTATAAAGGTAACTTTGTGCTTCCCAAATTTCTGCTTAGGAACCATTTTCACCTTCCCCTTGGACTGTTGCCTACAGCAGAAGGAGGAAGTAATGCTTATATATCACAGTGAAAAAGGATTGCTATGAAAAAGTTAAGTTTGTACAAAAGTTTAGATTTATTGAATTATATATTTAGTTGCTCTATGTAGCTGCTTTCAGAACAACTCAGGGTAGCGTTCGATTAAAAACTTAAAGAACAAAAATAAACTTGCAAAAGATATAATCATACAAACACATATAAAGTATAAAACATGATAAAACTACGACAAAAATGACATCAGAGCAATCCAACAGTGGCATCAGATGGGATCACAAATCTTCCTGACCTAAAGCCTGGGGGAAAGAGAACAGAAAAGGGGCAATAAAAATTAGCAAAGAGCTGTAGCAATATCTCTATCATGAAAGCTATAAGGAGCTGGAGTTTTTATCTTAGAAAAAAGGCAAAGGGAATGTGACAGAGATATATAAAATTATAAATGTGGAGAAAAAGATAGGTAAACTTTTCCCTTTGTCTACAGACTCTGTATCTGGGGATTATTTCATAAAGCTAATAGTGAATGATTCATGTGCAGAATGCATTACCACAGGCTACAAATTTGAATGGCCTTAAAAGTTTACTATGCTAATTCCCGCAGGATATGGCTATTCGTGGATATTGGGAAGCATCTGGGTTCTCTTCAGTGATCCACATAATCATTTGATATGATTGCAGGAAAATATTAATGGCATTTGATTGGTCAAGGTAGAAACAAAAAGTTCTTCTTATTTCTTCTTTTATTTTTATAAAATAGAAACAGCTTAAGCAGCTAAGCTCTTGGAGTTGTCACAACCATCCCTTTAAATCTACTACTTCTTTGATTCATATATATCTTTTTCATATTTTTGTTCATACTTATCTCTGTGACATTGCATTCAGCCTAGCAATGTTTTTATTTATTTATTTATGCTTTAAATTGGGTGTCATTTATTGACTCATAATAGATTGACACGATGGGAAAGTATCCTTCTTGCGAATAATGTAATTTGCATATTTGGTTTATGTAAAATTATCATAAAATGCATTTGCAATTTACATGAGAATTGTGATTACTCGCTTAGTTAGTGAATGTGTTATATTTCTCTCATTGTGCCATCTGTGCATGTTCCAGCTTTAGATTAAATATGGCAGTTCTGAGAAAGTCTTGGGAGCTGACAATTGTTGAGATCAAATCTCATTTTATCAGTCCAATGATTTAGTACTAAAAACAATTTCCTCAGAATACATGTACCCATAAGAAAAAAGAAGATGGGAAGAGTAATTCTAAAATGGTTCTTTATTTTTATACAGTAAGGCTGGATTTCTGAATGCAAACAATGCTACAGCTTTAAATATTATAGGAAAGCTTAATTTAAAACAGGGATCTGAAATTCAAATCATCAGAGTGCAACTCAAGGACAAATTCATGAGCCTGAAGGTTGTTACAAAAGTCTCTACAGTTAGTCCTTGTCTTATGACCACAACTGGGACCAGAATTTTGGTCACGAAATGATACAGTTTTTTTACATTTTCATTGCAGTTGTTAAGCCAATCCAGCTGTTGACTTTACTTTGATCAGAAGCTGGCTGGGAAGGTCATAAATTATGATCATGTGACTGCAGGATGCTGCAATCATCATAAATACAAGCTGGTTGCCAAGCATCCAAATTGTGATCACATGACTGTGGAGATTGTACAACTGCTGCAACTTTGAAAATGGGTCATAAGTCACTTTTTTCAGCACCATCATAACTTTGAACCAACATTAAACGAATGGTCATAATTAGTATTACTTGTAGTGAGTCAAAAATGAAAAAAATATATCATAGTATGCATAAACATACTTTTATTTTAACATCCTTTACTGAGAAGCAGAGCTATTTGTGTTTCACTTTGACCACTTAGTAAGCAGCATTTTTCATTAAGCAAAAGGCAAAGATTGGGTTTTATTAATAGATATGTAATATTTTCAGAATTATATCTAGAATAGGGAAATCTAAGAAATCCATCCCAAGCTTTCCAAGTCCTGCTTTTATTTATCTTGTCTCTCCTGGTCGATCTGAGAGATCTTCAGCACAACTTTGGCCCTTCTGAGCAACATCCTCAGTATTTGCAAAGGATCAGTGTGGTGTGTTAAATCACAGGGAGTGATTTAACCCCTGAATTGCAAGGCTGCAAATCACAATCACCTGCAACCCCTGAATTGCAAGGCTGAAATCCTGGAGTAGCTGGGGCCTGAATAGGGTTACTTTATATCTTATCCAGCAAAGAATTCCAAGTATGATTTGTGACTAAGGCAAAATCTTAAATCTTTTCAGCATTATAATGATACGTTTTTAATTATGTGCAGTATAATACATGTTTCTTACCAGTTCCCGAGAATTAGGGTTACACTTGCCTCAGGGTATTAGGAGGCTCGGCTTCAAATACACACAGGAAATAAATGAATACACCCCAACCCCTGTCATCTATTGACAGCATCCCTGGTGTTTTCTGTCACACCAGATTGTAACTTCCTTTTGCTACAAAACTTCAGCATTGCTGAAGCAAGAAGTGGCCTGGAACTGTTACAGAAGAAGATGCTCCCCTCTGGGAGGAGGTTCTGAAGTATTTCTAGCAGGAACTACCCGATTCTGTAATAGCTTTGTTCCCTATGCCATCCATCTGGTAAACTCGCAAGATTCGTTTTTCTCGCCGTGCGCATGTATACATAACCCGAACTAGACTGTTGTTTCTCTGTGTCATAAAATATATGTGGGTATATGCATAATTCTGTATTTATTTATTTATTTTTGTCATATTTATGTAGTGTATATTGGAGGTGGTGATCCTTTGAGAGATGTATGCAATGAAATTTCATTTTAATGTATGCCGATTAGTATACATTCAAAGTAACAATAAAGTTATTATTCTATTCTATTCTATTCTATTCTATTCTATTCTATTCTATTCTATTCTATTCTACTGTCAGTAACGGTGTTGCCTGATCAGCAGGCTGACTCAGGTCCTTCCCAAGTACAGTGGATTTGAAGGACCCCTGGTAATGATCTTAGAATTAAAGCAACTGTCCTCTGCATGTCTCCCCAGAAGTAAGTCCTACAGGTTCATCTCTGGCAAAGGGCATCAAATTGCAATCCTATATGTGGCAATCAGGTTGGTTCCACCTTTATGTACCTAATCTATTATGGCACAATATGGGTTTCAGGAGTGTTGCAACAATACAAAATAGAAAAGCATAGATCAGTATGAAAGCATCTTTTCAAAGATCATGTAACGTGCACTGCTGTCACGACACTGGACTGGAATTGACTCTAGTCAGAGTCCAGAGTCCAGATCAACCCTTCTTAATATTTGTCTTGTGATTTAATCTTCAATGAACACAAACTGCTCTCCGCTTTGATGCTGTTCCTGCCAGCTTTGGAAGCTATTTCCCCATGCATGCATTTACTTCTTTACCATTTTAATCACTTTATTTTAATATCTGTAAGAACTTTAAATGTCAGGAGAATAGAAACACTCACTGTACAGCAGGCTGGAAACTTGAATATCAGTAATTACATTTGTCAAGGAAAAACACAAGGCTCAGATAGTAGGTTACAATAGTACAGTTGTGTCCTTTTCATCAGGAGATTATTTACACCAAATTGAAGCAACAGATCAAAGATAAAGACTTTTTTTCCACATGTAATTGAACAACAGATCCTAATGCACCCAAGCTAAATCATCTTCTTTCTCAGAGAAGTTGGAGCAAGAAGGGTCTGTGAGAATTATGGAAAATATCAGGGAAGTATTGGTAAACCATGACAAATAGTGTTTGAGTTATTTGGTCCCAACATACCCATGGACTTGAGTCTACGAGGCAGATTGGCTTGGAAGTAAGACTCCAAATGCAAATCACTGACGGCTTCAAATTGCCACATTTCACAGCGTATTTCCCAAGATAAGTACTGTTATATGCCAGCTTTCCCAAATCTGATTCTTTTTGGACCTGTTGAATTGCTGTCACTATCATTCCCCTCTGTCCAATATATCTTTAGTACACCAGTATAGGCTGTTCTTGAACAATCTGTTGAATTTACTTGATGAAAAAGTTTCCGAATTGTTTTTCAGACAATTATTTTTAACAGGCCTTAAGTTAGCACTTTAGCGATCAGTACTTTCCAAATTTACTATCCATTTCCTGTTCGTGCACATATTTCTTTTAAAATATTTTTAATATAAAAATGTAAAGAGAACAGCAGAAGGTCATCAGTTTGGCAGTACACTGAGAATATTTTAACTAATGGACAGGTTTTGGAAGCATAGCAGGAGAAAAAAAGTATATTTTCTGTTTTTACTTTAGAAATAAGTAAAAATTAAATTAAGAAAATATTGAGACAAAGTAAAAATGGCAACAACAAATGTCTCCCTCCCCTTCAGAGAAAGGAAAAGTAGACAGTTTAAGTTTAGAAAAGAAAGCATAAAAGAAAGTTAAAACTATGTAATGAACAAATTTAAAACACACAGTATGAATATATATTTAAAATGTAATATAAATCAACAAGGGGGAAGTAGGATCAAGTCCAAAATATTGGTCTATATTCTGAAGCATATGGGTTTCAGCTGACATTGTATTCATTTTACCAGTTCTCAAGGGGAAGGTGGCCTGATGGTTTCATGGCCATTCCCTCAGATTTGGGGAGAGAGCTGTACTACCAGGCAAATACACATCTACCACAGATTCCCCTTTAAAACATACCTGTGTTTGATTTGGAGTGTTTCGAATTTTTATACTCTTGTTTCTCCCACACACAACAGACAAGGGGAAGAAAGCTGAGGAGAACTTGAGAAGAGTTTTTCTGTTTCTGTCCTGCCTTTGTTGACTGGGAACAAATGACACATGAAATTGCTTTGGTGCTTAATTCTTTTATGGTTCATTGCACAGTCAGCCAGATGTTCAGATGGCATTTTTATCCACCTACTGAGTCCTTTCCAATGAACTGGGATAGGCAGATGTGGTGTTTGGTGGTCTTAAAGGTATCAACGCAGGATGCAAGCTCTGAACAAAGCTGCCTTTTGCAATTGACTGATGGCGAGTTTGTCAATGCTGATGCTATTCAAGTGGTGCTCCAGTTGGACTGCACCCAAGGCATCTAATGGTACTACCTTTACTTTCTTTTCCTACAGTCATTTTATTTCTGTTAAAGGTCTTTGTATTTTGTTATCTTCTCCAGTTCCTTCTCTTCTCTTCTGCTCTCTCTGGGTACTACCACATCCACTATCCATACTTTTTTGTCTTTTTTATTGACAGTTGTTAAATCTGCTGTGTTATGCGGCAGGGTGCCTATATCTGTTTGAATTCTAAACTCCCAAAGCATTTTAGCTTCTTCATTTTCTAATACTATCTCTTTATTATTATCATTATTATTTAAAGCAACTGTTGTGCAAATGTGTGGGTGGGTGGTGGGGATTGTTAGCCATTTCTTCTCCCTTGGTATGGAATGAGGAGAGGGGGATCTGAGGAGATTTTTGTTGCTTTCTTTCTCTATAGACAGACTTCAACAGCTTGCTTAGACTATATTGCCCCCTTCTCTACTCCAGCTCCTGTAGCAACATGCAACCATGGTTACAGCTACTGGGAAAAGCATCTGGCTGCAAAATTGTCAGGATGCTATTCCATTATCAACTAAGTGAGTAAAAGGCTTCTAAATGCAACAGAGACCTATTTGCTTGGTGGATTTGCAGCTACTCCTTTATTGCAATTGCTCAGGTTTTGGTTTTGTTTCCGTTTGTGGAGTCCTTTGTGTTGTACTCTGAGCTTGATGATGTTACCTAGTCAGGTAATAAAATGTCTGCAAGCAAATGACCAAGCTCAGAAAGCACCAGGGACTCCACAGTTCAACCCTGAGCTACATATATTGTCTTCTACTGTTTGTGCTTGTTTTGCAAATATCACATAAATACAAACCATGTGTTTAGCAAATACAGTTGGGGTGCATTAGCACTTTTTGCATGGAGGCCAGGGGTTGTTGCTTCAAAACCTGCTGCAGTTCAAGGCAGACACTGTCTTTTCTTGCATTCTCTGATTGATTAGGTGGCGAGAGAACACTGATTGGCCCATGATGTTTCCTGCCTGTGATCTGAATGTGCAATACAGCACAAGCACAGAGAGGCCAAGGGAAGAAGGGTGCAGCACGGTGCAAGTGCTGGGAAGTCAAGGGAAGGAAGGTGCAGTAGGGCACACAGGAAGGTGAGATACTTAGCAGAGAGGCTTGCAACCTTCCCTGTTGGCTCTCCCAATGACGATCTCGTGACCACAGGAGGCTGCATCCGCCGTAAGTGCAGATAGGTTGCTAAGTGCCCAATTTGCAATCATAGGGTTAGGGTTAGAGTTAGGGTTATGGTTAGGGCTGATTATAGGAAGACTTTCATTGTATTGATCAAATTGTGGGATGTGTTTAGAAAAATGGGAATCCCAGAACAACTTGTCCTCATGCAAAACCAATACACATGTCAAGAAGCCACAGTATGAACTGGGCAAGGTGAAACAGATGGGCTCAGTTGATCAAGAAGTGAGATATGGGTACGTATTTTTCTCTTATTTATTCAACCTATATGCAAATATATATTCAGAGAAGCTGGTTTGAAAGAAGATGAGTATAGTTTTAAAATTATAGGAAGAAATATCAGCAACTTGCACTATGCTGTTATATAGTACTACTTTGATAGATGAATATGGAAATGAACTGCAAGCTCTAGTAACGCAGTTCAAGAACAACAGTGAAAATAGGATTAAAATTGAATATAAAGAAGACCAAACAAATGACAAGGGGTAAATAGCTTCTTCCTTTTAGGTTCAACAGTCAATAGTAAAGGAACCATCAATAAAAAAGTACGTTTCAGATGAGCACTTGACAGGATAGCCCTGAAGGCCTTAGAAATGATATTCTGATGCTGGGATATATCTATGCCTATAAAGGTCAGAATTATGCTGGCAATTGTTTTCCCCATGACACTCTGTAGAAGCAAAAGTTGGATTTTGAAGAAGGAACATGGAAAAAGTATATGAACTTTGGCAATGGAGAAGGCTCCTGAGAAAATAATGGATAGCCAAGAAAAAAACCCAAATGGTCATCAATCAAATCTCAGTCAAGGCACAAATGACCAAGCTCAAATGATTATACTTAGGACATATTATGCAAATACCTAACTCTCTGGAGAGGTTTACAATGCTGGAAAGCTGGAAGCAAAGGGTGCATGATTGGAAGAGCTGAAGGACTTGGTTGGGGACAGATCATCCTAGAGAAAATCTGTCCACTAGTATTCTTGATAAGAATCAGCTCTGACTTGAGGGCACATAGTTAGTCAATGTTAGACATGCAATAGTTACATGAAAATGTTGTAAATTTGGAGGGTTGAGAAAAACTGTGGTTGGAAAGGTATTGGAATAATATCCCATCATCCGTAGCCATCATATCTAGTTACTAGGAAATACCAGTTTACAAGGAGAATTTAATAACAGGTGAACTACTACCTATTTTTTTTATACAGAAAGTGTAGTTAGTAATAACGTTCCTGTTTTCCACTGAGCATGTATTGACTTACTACATAAAAGTAAATGAAAGATTGAGGTGGCGACAATGATAAGCAGCAAATCTGTTTGATCAGTTGGGAGCCAAACTATGTTGATTTATGCTTTGAAGAAGCCGATTTCAAAGTGCTCACAGGAAATGCTCCAGCAGATAAACTTTGTCCTTCAAGGTTCATCCCAAACACCATTCAGCTTTTTGCACTTTGTTATCTGATCATTTTCTTTTATGATTCCAGTTCCACAAAATGCTCCCAATAAAAAGGACTATGATAAAACCAAGAACTTACTTCTTGCATTGGCCATGAACTAGGTTCTTTGTCAGGATAAATTGGCAAGCACAGAAGCTATTAAGATAATTCTAAAAGTGCACATAATCTTATAGATTACTAAACTTAATTAGTAAAAATAGGAAACATTTTTTTATGTCAATCAATCAGAACTGAGCTGGAAGGGACCTCAGAGGTCTTCTAGTCCAGCTCCCTGCTCAAGCAGGAGACCCCATACCCAGTGCTCTTTTTGTAAAAAAAAAAAAAAGGTGCTGGAACTCACACACGTCATACAACCCGCCTTGCCTACCCTACAAGGTTCCATCCAAAAAAGGTGCCGGAACTTCGTTCTGGGCGTTCTATGACAAAAAAAGCCCTGCCTATACCATTTCAGACAAGTGGCTCTCCAGTCTCTTCTTAAAAATCTCGAGTGATGAAGCATCCACAACATCTGGAGGCAAGCTGTTCCACTGGTTAATTGTCCTCACTGTTAGGAAATTTCTCCTTAGTTTTAGGTTGCTTCTCTCATTTCATTTTTTCTCTCCATCCATTGTTTCTTGTCTTGCCTTCTGGTGCTTTGAAAAATGAATTGACCCCCTCCTCCTTGTGGCAGCCTCTCAAATACTGGAATACTGCTATCATGTTCCCCCCAGTCCTTCTTTTCTCTAGACTGGCCATTCCCAAATCCTGTAGCCATTCTTCGTATGTTTTACTCTCCAGGCCTTTAATCCTCTTAGTTGCTCTTCTTTGCATTTTTTCCAAACTCTCAACATCTTTTTTGTGGTATGACAAAATTGGCTGCAGTATTCTAGGTGTGGTCTTACTAAGGCTTTATAAAGCGGTAATAGTACTTCTTGTGATCTTGATTCTATGCCTCTGTTTATACAATCCAGGATTTTGTTAGCTTTTTTGGTTGCTGCTGCACACTGCTGCCTCATAGTCAAGCGATCGTCCACTAGCACTCCGAGGTCCCTCTCACAGTTACTGTTTTTGAGCCAGGCCTCACCCAATCTGTATTTGTGCCTTTGGGTTTTCCTGCCTAAATGTAAGACTTTGCTTTTCTCCACATCTGACTCCACTGCTGACTCATGTTTAAGTGATCGTCCACTAGGACTCCAAGGTCCCTTTCACAGTTACTGTTTTTGAGCCAGGTTTCACTTAATCTGTACTTGTACCTTTGGTTCCCCCCCCCCCCGGTGTAAAACCTTGCTTTTCGCCACATTAAATATCATTTTGTTGGATAGGACCCATTGTTCAAGTTTGTCAAGATCTTTTTGGATCCTGAGTTTGTCTTCTGGGGTGTTGACTATTTCTGCCAGCTTAGTGTCAGACAGAATCTTGTGGTACCCCACTGCTTATATCCCTCCATGTAGATGTAGATGTAGTACTACTCATTGAGTACAGTTTGTCAGCCACCTACAAATCCATCTGGTGGTGATGCTGTCTATCCCACATTTTTTTTAGCTTTGGTCTACTTTGTCAAATGCTTTGCTAAAGTCTAAATATGCTATGTCCACAGCATTTTGCTGGTGTACTACTACTGATATAATGTGTATATTTGAACTTTATAGACTTTATTATAGAGATAAAATATAGAACCAGTTTAGTGTAGTGGTTTAGATGATGACCTAGAACCTAGGAGATGGTGAGTTCTAACCCCTCATTAGACATGAAAGCTAGCTGGGTGACTGGGCCAGATACTCTCTCTCAGTCCAAACAACCTCACAGGGTAGTTTTTCTGGAGAAAAAGAAGAGGATGAAGGAGTATTGTGTATGTTTGCTACCTTGAGTTATTTATAAAGTAATAAAGGTGGGATAAAAATCTAATCTAATCTAATCTAATATAATCTAATCTAATCTCAATAAATAGCTAATTTTAAAGGGGGGGGGGAGAGGACATTATATAATTTATCTTCAAATTACACAAACATCAAAGAATTATATCCTGGAACCACCAAGATTATAAACAAATCCTTTTAATAGGTGAACAAGTTTTAAAACTGTTGGTGTGAGCAACAGATCTACTTGGCGGTTACCCTCACTGAGCTAAATAGAACAACATGCAGAAGCTATCTTGTATAGAACTTCAAAATGCTTAACTATAAATAATTGACCTAGGCCTGCAATTGTGGAGTGCAATCATCCAGGTGACCATTAGATGCAACAAAGAGATATACAGGTAGTCCTTGGCTTACAACAGTTCATTTAGTGACCGTTCAAAGTTACAACAGCACTGGAAAAAAGAGACTTATGACTGTTTTTCACACTTACACCTGTTGCAGCATCCCCATGGTCACGTGATCAAAATTTAGATACTTGGTAACTGAATCATATTTATGACAGTTGCAGTGTCCCGGGATGATGTGACCGCTTTTTGTGATCTTCTGAAAAGCAAAGTCAATGGGGAAGCCAGATTCACTTAACAACCACGTTAGTACCTGAACAACTGAAGTGATTCACTTAACAACCTGTGGCAAGAAAGATCATAAAATGGAGGGAAACTCACTTAACAAATGTTTCATTTAGCATCATAAATTTTGGGCTCAATTGTGGTCATAACTTGAGGGCTACCTGTAATTCTGTTTGTTGCCACCTAATGATCATAACGACTGAGAAACCAGAACGAATTTCTAGAAAAGAATCTTTTTGGCTGGGTATAAAAACCCTTTGCATATCAATATTCCTAGCTGTGTGCATGCTGCAAGTATAACATCTTTCTTTTAACAGAGAAAATTGACTGATGGAAAACAATGAGGATTGGCAACAGCAGAAGAAAAAGTTAATTATACCATAAGGTGCTTATACTAAGAATTCCTAATCATATTCCCAGGAAGGGTGCTCTCTCTATCTCTTTAGAAGTAGTTAGCCTTTCTCCAAGGCCTCACACACTTTCCCACGCTCATAACTGTGCCAGTTATAAATGTGTGGGAGTCCTGCAGTTTCGATCAGTAAGGTAGAGTGAGTTTCTGCTTGTTTGACTGCATACCTTTGAGCTCTATCAGCATGCAGTGGAACAGTAGAATTCCAGGCATTTTTGTCATAGCATCAGCGGCAAAACAAATGCCAGGGACCTGCTGTCGTGCCAAGACTTCTGCCTTTACTTTTTCTTTGCAAGTCAAAGGTTAGACCTTTGCTATATGCCAAGTAATCTGACCTTCTGGTTTTTATTCTTTTGATTGTTTCAGGTACCCACTCTGCCTCCAAAAGAAGAAACTGTTTTGGTTAGTTAAAAAGAGAGGGAAAACAGAGGGGACCCTCAGTTCTCTGTCTGGCTTTGTAGCCTTTGAAGAAGGCAAGGAGCTTCTAAATCCCACACGGATTGCAAAATAGAGACATTAGTGAAAGGGAGGTGCCTTTGGTTAGATGTTCGGTTAATGAGCTGTATGTCCCTATGTACCCACAAACTTAAGTACACACCTAAGTTTACATGTGCCAATGTAAATTATCAGTAATGCTTGTTTGATATTAAATACTATTAACTTGCTCACAGTTTTGCCCATAGATCAATTCTATGACGTTAATAGCTTGAAGATTGCAATTATTTTGTGATATGTTAAATAAACATTCTAGTGTATGAAGTGCCCCATTGGACTTCGCATGATCTTTTGTAGCTTGATATGAAGGACCTTTCCTGTCACAATACCTGCTGTTTGGGATAGCTTCTCCCTTGAGATCGATATGTCTCCCACCTTGTCCATGTTTAAGTAATGTTTAAAAACCTGCTTTTCCTCCAGGCTTAGAGTAAGTTTCTTTGTTTGGGTCCTCTGTTAGATGAGGGTAATTTGGGGGTGCTAGTTTTTGCACTTTCCCTCATAAGATGGTTGCGGTTTTATATAATGTTATCTGCTGTCTTATATATAAAATGTTACTTTTTTTTTAATTTTGTGAAGCTGCCTAACCTGTTTTGGAATTGGGTGATCTAAAAAATTGACTAAGGAGTAAAAAAATAAACCCTAGAAGAAGGCAATTGCAAATCAGTTCTGAATTGCTTCTAACAAAGCTTTTTGACTGTTTCTGTGAAGTGAACCAAGAGTCAAGCTCAAAAAGTTTATTAAATTATATGGCTGTGTACAAACATTTAGGCACTTTTGGTTAAATTTTATATCTAAGAATTGAAGACCAAGAAAATTTGTTCTAGAATTTACTCCAACCTGATTAGATCTGGAAAACAGAACAGACCAATACTACAAGATGACCTGCTGAAAATTTATCTGACACTGAAGTAGTTGTCCATTGGAGCATAGTACTACAGCATTGCTTACACAACAGCAATCTGTGTGGGAGAGTTGTCAAAAGGAAATTCTTGCTTAACCTCCTCACAAAAATCATTAGGTAAAACAAAACTTTGGTAAGTCTACAATGTTTTGGGGAAAAGTATTTTGCACTGATAAAAGGAAAACGGAACTCTTCAGTCATAACCACATTTGGAGAAAAAACGGTGAAGCATTTTAAGAAAAGAACATATTCCATCCGTTGGGTATGTGGGTGGCTCTGTTATGCTTTGAGGTTGTGTGGCAGCCAATGCCACAGGAAATAAATGGATGAAAGTAAGAATGGATTCTACTAAATATATGAACATGTCCCAGAAGCTAATGACCCAATGTCAGGGAAGAAATTGAAATTGGAAATTTCACCATGAAAATAATTCCAAATGTGCCTCATATCAATCATGAAATACTTAACAGAGGAAAAAAGGCTTTGGAAACCCTTCATGCTCCCCATTACTATTGGAAATCTGTGGGAAATCTCAAACGTGCAGACCTAAGAATATTTCTGAGCTAGAAGAGTTCTGCAAGGAAGAGAGGAAAAAAATTCCAAAAGCAAGACAGAAAGAATCTTACCTAATTACAGGAAACCTGTTAATAGAAGGTGTTATAACTGTCAAAAATGGTATTATCAAGTCCTGAATGGAAAAGTGCTCAAATTTCTGCATCTGCTATATTTACTGTTTTCTTATTTTAATTTGCAAAAGTTTTAAGTATACATACAAATTTTCAAAGCTGCCATGTTTGTCTGTATTATGAACAGAGTTGGTTAGTGTAGCATTACCTCCTCGGAGGCCGCCAAAGCCCAGGCCCTCCCAACCCCACTCCCCTCTGTTGCGCTCAGCAGCTGTGCTCTCGAGATGTTAATAAAGTGTCTTTTCCAGCGGGAGCTCACACGAAGCGAGGAGGTGGCAGATTCTCGTCGTCAAAGGGGGGGCTTTCAGGAACAAAGATAACCAGCCCCTAGCCCGGATAGTCAATGCGTGGTGGTATAGAAGAGCAACAAAGATGATTAGGGGACTGGAGGCTAAAACATATAAGGAACGGTTGCTGGAATTGGGTATGTCTAGTTTAACGAAGAGAAGGACGAGGGGGGACATGATAGCAGTGTTCCAATATCTCAGGGGCTGCCACAAAGAAGAGGGAGTCAAGCTATTCTCCAAGGCGCCTGGAGGCAGGACAAGAAGCAATGGGTGGAAACTGATCAAGGAGAGAAGCAACTTAGATCTAAGGAGAAACTTCCTGACAGTGAGAACAATTAACCAATGGAACAACCTGCCTCCAGAAGCGGTGAATGCTCCAACACTGGAAGTTTTTAAAAGAGACTGGACAGCCATTTGTCTGAAATGGTGTAGGGTTCCTGCCTGAGCAGGGGGTTGGACTAGAAGACCTCCAAGGTCCCTTCCAACTTTATTATTATTATTATTATTATTATTATTATTATTATTATTATTATTATTATTATTATTATTATTATTATTATTATTATTATTCAATGATTTTACAGCAACCATTTGGAAACAAGGGGGTGGGGGAAACCCCGGCTCCAAGCAGCACTGGGAACACGAATGAAGGTGGTCAGTGTTCTGCAGTAACAGCTCGCCCTGTGAGGGCAATTCCCCACAATGTCTACAACTTGTGCAAGTAACAGTAATCAAAGCTCGGGTGGCCACTAGTCTCCAAAGCAGTAGCGACCAGCCTCTCCTTCTCTTCTGTTGTCGCTCATGGTCCCAGGTCTTGTCGGTGTCAAAACTCCCTCCCCCTTTCCTTTATTGTTAAAATCTGAATTTAGCAACCCCAGCAACTTTCTCTCTCCTCTCTCTCTCTCTCTCTCTCTCTTCCTTCCGCTCAGAATATCACCCCCTGCAAAAGAAAGCAATAAAATTCTACCTTCTCAATCTCTCTCACTCTCTCCTTCCCTCTCCTTCAAAGAGAGGGATCAACTAAAACCTCATATCCCTCTGCAACTTCACCTGGTCTCTCCCCAACAATAGCAACCACACCGACCACCTTTTTTCCTCCTTTTTCTTTCCTTCCACCCGATCCACGCCCGCCGTGCCAAAAACCGGCGGCAGCTGTCTGAGCTTCCCTCTCCCCAGGCAGGCTCCTGCAAAGCCTTTCAGCCAGCCCCGCTACATTAGTATTCATTGAAACATATAATCTGAATGGAGGTGCCAAACTTTTGCATGCAACTCTTACCTTTAAATATTACAGGAGAGCTTAATGTAAATGCTCAAATTCCTATAATAGTATGTCTTATAACAGGGCACTATTTTATGACCCTAATCCAGGCAATGGTATGATTTATCAATTATATTGGTTCCTATGTCCTGATATGACAAGATATTTTCTTACTATAGTCAGTATTGCAACTGTAATAATATTGTGACTGCAATACATTGGAAAAAAAGAGTAGGACAAAATGTGAAAAATAATGCAGCAGCTCACACAATTTTTGATCCAACATCCTAGTTAATTCAGTCTTCATCACACAAACACAGTGTATTTACAGTTTGAACAAGATTTATAGTTTAATTTTGCATTAGTCAAGAAACTTTACTATTTCTGAGATCTTCAAATGGAAGCTTTTCTATCGTGGTAGAAAACCCTTCATCTTTGAGGATTCCTATAGGAAAACGCTGAAGATTCAAGCACGGATACTCTTTATTCTTTGCCTTTATGTGAAGAAAAAGAAAGCTACAAACAACAATAAAGGATACAGATGCTTTCACCAGTACACAACAGATATATTGTCACTTCTGCCAGCTATCTTACACAGCTAGAAACACCTAACCATCAGAAAGCTTTCTCTCTTGCCCAACGTCATGCTCTCCCCTCTATAGCAGGGCTTTTCAACCAGTGGTACGGGTACCACCTGTGGTACATTGGCACCTGGCAGGTGGTATGTGACCATCCTATAAAAGTGGTAGCGGGAGAGGGGAATGAGCTGAACCGGTGGCAGCACCGCACAAGCCTGAGCGAGAGATGGCTGGAGCTGCAGGGCTGTCAGGGCTCAGTGGAAGTGCCAGGATCAGCACTTCTTCGGGGCTGTCAGGGCTCAGTGGAAGCGCCAGGATCAGTGCCAGTCTCCAGCTGGAGCTCGGCACTGATCATGGCACTTCTGCTGAGCGCAGAAGAAGTGCCAATCAGCTGGAATGTTGCAGCCTCTCCAGGGTCTTGTGATTTACATTCAGACGCTTGGCAACTGATTCATATTTATGATGGCCACAGTGTCCTAGGGTCATGTGAAGTGACCAAAACCTGCTGCAACCACCCAGCAGATGGGGGGGGGAATAAAAACCAAACACCCCCACCCAACCCCACTGCCAATCCTCAACAGAAATGCTCACAACAATGAAAACCTCGGACAGGAGGAAGAGCACCGCTGGTTGGGCAGGCAGGTGTCTTGCTCGGCTGTGCCTTGGGGAGCACTTTTTTCAGTGCCATTGTAACTTCGAACAGTCACTAAGTGAACTGTTGTAAGTCGAGGACTACCTGTACTTCATCAGTTTTTTCCTTTTGGGGGGGTCATCAAGTTTTTGACACCTTGCTAGGTGACTGGTGGTACTCGGATATTGCCATATCCTAAAAGTGGTACAATGCGTGAAAAGGTTGAAAAGCTCTGCTCTATAGTATTTGATGGTAAATATAAAAAATGTACCATTGGCTGAAAGGCTTTGTCTCTGTAATTCTGTAGAGGTAGAAACTACAAAACATGCTCCTTCTGTGGAGACATCAGAACCGAATTCCTACTCCCTCTGACTAGTAGATAACCTGGTCACCCAAATTCGGCTTATGTCCAGATGTTGCTCAGAGATGAAGTACCCCTTGGTACAATGTTTATAGCCAGGTTTTGTGCAAATCGATCAAACCCTGATGGACCAGCATCCCATAATACATTCCCTATAACTATAATTTGTTTAAATTTTACATATTATTACTTTGTTGATATTAATAGTTTTAAATACTTCTACTTTGCTGTAATTTTTAGATGCCATTATAATTAATGCAATTTTAGTGTTTATATTGTGATCTAATGTGGGCTATATCCTGGATCTTATTCATTAGATGCTAGTTAGTTCATTCTATAAATGTATTTTAATCTATCTTAAATTTCATTTGTTTATTACTTGTATTCGTCTTTGTGATAAGCTCAAACAAACAAATACCAAACAATATCTTCCAAAGGATTTCTACCATATTTATTTAACATAAGGCAGAGTCCTTAGGATGTGGACAGTGGTGGGATTTAGCCAGTTTGCACCACTTCGGCAGAACTGGTAGCTAATTTTTGGTTGCCCAGGCCCTGAATGGACTTCCGGAAGTGGCATTCACACAGAGGACCTGTTGTTCACATATTTGAATCCCACCACTGGATGTGGACACATGTACACTTTGCCATGGCTGTGTCTTTTCTTTAGAAACATAACATAGCAAAAGAGAAATGGCCAGATGAGGAGGACAGGCACTTCAGCTAGATAGAGTTCTGCTCTGCAAGCTATAAATTTACTTGTGGGTTTAGTTTTACCAAAATGAATGAGTATTGCTTATGTAGATGGATTTAAAATGGGGGTTTTAGTCTCCAAAGATAAGATTCAGTTTTGTTTCATTTGTTCACAGCCTTAAATGAAGAAAACATCTGATTTGGTGTATTAGAGCCCATTACCTCTGTCCTTTTTATAAAGTTGGTTTGCAGACTGATTTCTCTCCCCCCCTCCCCCCCATGAAGTTTTGTGAATAAAATTGTGCTGCAAGATGTCGTGACTAACATGCCATGAAGCTTTTATTCAAACAGCAGATGAAGTTGGTTCGATTTAGAAAGGAGTAGGAGTTGGAACATTCCACGGAAGCTGAGAGAGCAAGGCTGGCTAAAATAAATACCAACGAGGGAAGGCCGAGGCCCAGCAGCTCTTGGATTTCAGTGCCAAAGACTGAGGAGGCTATTATTCAGAGCGTATCGGTTGAGATATAACATTAGACAAGAACTCTGTAGCATTTATGACTGGTGTGTGACATGTGATTGCAGAGCACTAAGAGATATCCTGAAAGTGCCGAAGTAGAAAATAGTCATTTATTGCTCCTTGCAGTTATTTTTATTGATCTGATGCCAGACATTATGCTGCAGCAGAATACAACTGAGGGTAGCAGATGTATTCAGTGCTAAGAAGAAAAAAGGGCAAAAGAAAGAAAGGAATACAGTACCTGAGCTGTGGATGGAATAGCTGTATAGGGGCTTCTTATGGTTTCTTTGGATTGCTCCAATATTGCTTCCTACTAGATTTAATCTTTCAATATGACATCCCATCCTCCTGTAGCCTAGTATTTGTTATTTGGTTTACTGGATTCATATGTGATCACAGGTTCTGAAGTGCTAGATAGAGATCCTGAAGGAATTAATTGCAGTTCCTAGTTCAGTAAGAAATTCAAGGAAAATTGATGAAATCTATATTTGTCATTTATGTAACATGTGCAGCAGAAAGCTTATGGGTGGTTAGACAATATGAAATTGCTTTCCTAGAATCTAGATAAGGTGAAGCTAATATAATTAAAAAAAACCCCAAAGGTTCATGCACGGACATCTCAGAATATATTAAGTTTGGCTACAATCACTCTGCTACTTGGAGATATAACTTGGAGGTTGGAATATAGTACGAATTCTTTTGTTGTTTGTGATGACTTCAGCAATATAATTAATATGATTCTTAATCAGTTGGTGTATGTTAAAGTTGCACACATTCTTCTTGATTGTATCTCAAGTATCTGAGTTGGACCATAAGAAAGGCTGAGCGGCAAAGAATTGAGGCCTTTGAACTATGGTGCTGGAGAAGACTCCTGTGAGTCCCCTGGACTGCAAGGTGTTCAAACCAGTCAGTCTTAGAAGAGATCAACCCCGACTGCTCTTTAGAAGGCCAGATCCTGAAGTTGAAACTCAAGTACTTTGGCCACCTAATGAGAAGGAAGGACTCACTGGAGAAGAGCCTAATGCTGGGAAAGATCGAGGGCAATAGAAGAAGGGGACGACAGAGAATGAAATGGCTGGATGGAGTCACTGAAGCAGTAGGCATGAGCTTAAATGGACTCCAGAAGATGGTAGAGGACAGGAAGACCTGGAGGAACGTTGTCCATGGGGTCGCGATGGGTTGGACACAACTTCGCAACTAACAACAACAAGAAGAAGTATCCGAAATCTAGTAAAGTAACATTAATCATGGATTTTAATGCAGAAGCAAAGAAAGAAACTTTTCAGCAATATGGCAAAACTTTGTGGAGTTTTGTTTACAACATACAGGTAGTCCTGGACCACAATTGGGAGCACAACCTCTGTCGCTAAGTGATGCAATCATTTATTGAGTCACACCCAATTTTAGGGCCTCTTTTGCTATGGTCATTACATGAAGCACCATAGTTGTTAAGCAAATCACATGGTCATTAAGTGAATTCGGCTTTTCCCACTGACTTTGCTTGTTGGAAGCCCCTTGGAAAGATCAAATTGAGATCATCGGACTACGGGGACACTGCAATGGTCATAAGTGACAGAACAGTCACCAGTCACTTTTTTCAGCACTGTTGTTTTAGAAATCAAATTTGGGGAATCAGTAGCCTTCCAACTCAAGTACAACTCCAAAAGTTTACTTAATGGTGAGACATGTTGGGGGCTGAAATTCAACATTATCTGGAGGACTGCAAGTTCTCTTCTCCACATTTTTGAACAACTTGGTTGGTATAAAATCAATCTTTTTGTTTAATATTTCATCTACTAAGGAAATTGTGTATTTTGCCTGAGGTAGAAAGTTTCAAGTAAAGTTAGATTTTCGAGCAAGTGAAGTGGTAGAAGCAGAAATCAGCACTTGTTTGTGTGTGTTTCTTCAAACCACATTTTTAAGGGAAAGTCTTGGGTAGAAATTGAAACCATTACAGTGATGGCAACATTTTGCCTTAATGCTTACTAAATGCACAACTCCATGGATTCAATATCACAGATAAATACCACTTTCTTTTTTGACATTTGTTTTGCTTCAAAAATAATAAACTCTAGATAACATTATTTTATCACAGTTATTTAATTGACTCAACTAAATAAACCATGTATTAGTGTAATGTGTGAATTAATTATATATGCATAATAGTGGGGAAACCGATGGGACAATTTCTACAGTCTTCAGATGCATTGGATTACACAGGTAGTCCTTGACTTACAACCATTCATTTAGTGACTGTTTGAAGTTACAACAGTGTTGAAGAAAGTGACTTATGATAGTTTTTCACATGACTGTTGCAGCATGTGATCAAAATTCGGATGTTTGGCAACTGGCATGTATTTATGAAAGTTGCATTGTTCTGGACTCATGTGATCACCGTTTGTGAACTTCTGACAAGCAAAGTCAATGAGGATTCACTTAGCACCCATTTTATTGCTTAACAACAGCAGTGATTTACTTAAAAACTGTCAAGAAACATCATAGAATGAATCAAAACTCACCTAATAACTGTCTTGCTTAGCAACAGAAATTTTGGACTCAGTTTTGGCCATAAGTCAAGGTCTACCTGTAATTACAAAGCCACGATAACCGGGATGCTTGGTTTTTAGTTCTTCCAATTTGCAAAGCTCCAGATTTGGAAAAACTCCTTTAAACTATATTAGCTTTCTGGCTGGCAAGAGTATGTATATATACATACATGTGAAAGAGAAATTGCTGAACTTTTTCCTAAGGCTGGCTTTTATTTTTGACCATGCGAGTCCTGACTGCTAATTCTTTCCATTCTAGCCATGATTTTGCTAGTGATCTACAGGATTATCTAACAATTGTTGTGCCAAATCATAAGGTTCATAGCCAAATCACAATGCTTCTAAGATCTTCTGTCTAAATTTCTTTTCTAGATCTAAGATGGAAAGGTTCTTAGGCAGTTACTTACTGTTTTTTTTTAAATAAAGAGCTAACATTGTGAGATTTCTCACTCAAGAAAATTATGATAATCTGTCAGATCAGAGAATCTGCACCCAACTGTTCATGCACATATATACATACATGGAGGAAATCCTTCAATACTCCCTTTTTTGGTGAAGTAATACATGTTTGCAGGATGTACTACAAGCTCTTTTTCCCTGAAGAACTTTTTAGCTTTTATTACAAGCCTGCCTCTTGTTGCTTTTTTAACATTTGAGTTTTCACAAAACCAGTCAGTCAGACCTCACTTGTGAAGCTTAGGTTTCTCTCTCTCTCTCTCTCTCTCTCTCTCTCTCTCTCTCTCTCTCTCTCTCTCTCTCTCTCTCCCTCCCTCCCTCCCTCCCTCCCTCCCTCTCTCTCTTCGCCTTTTTATTACACCCACATAATTACAACAACATAAAGAGTGGGCTGATGAAGCAGCAGTACTTTCAAAAACCACATATTCTGATCTCCAAGCAATCTTTTCCACCTACTTCTTCCCCCATCAGCAGGGGTGTCAGCTGTGTTGCTTCTAACATACTCTGAGTCATCTTCTCAAGCAGTTTGTAAATACTTAAACGCACCAATCAATGTCAAAGCAAAGTACCTAGTTACAGTACAGTGGAGGGTCCTCAACTTGCATTCAAACTGATAGAACTTTTCTTGGAGATTACAGCAGACAATTGGCAGCTCTTCAAATAGCCTTTGCAATTATTCTTTTAAGAGGCAACTCCATCTACCTTAATCAGAAGGAACCAGTGGTGGGATTCAGCTGGTTCGCACCACTTTGGCAGAACCGGTAGCTAATTTTTTGTTGCCCACGCCCAGAACAGACGTCCTGAAGCAGCATCCACATAGAGAACCGGTTGTTCACATATTTGAATTCCACCATTGGAAGGAACTCTTGGAAATACTTTTCTGGTTGATATTTGCTGCAGCCTTATGGAAGAATGGTGATAATGCTTACTGAATATAGGAATCTGTCTTGTAATGAAATGCAACGATAATACAGAAAACAGGTTATTAAATTGTGTCCTTGCTTAGATATTGTGTGTGATGATTTTCTGCATGGAGCTCCTAAGCCAGGTAGGATCATCTCAAGTATCTGCTATGGTTTGAAATCCAGAATCCACAGATGGCAATATATTTTTCAGGAGCTACTAATATCATAAAAGTGTGTAAAAGCTTTCAGGTTCTCTGGCGTTCAACAAATTTGGCTGTACAGTAAACAGAGACTGTGGAGAAAAAGTATTAAAGAACCACATCTAAAAAATAGAGTAGAACTTGTGCCCATAAAGCCTGCAGTTTAGATCTGCCTGAAGTTCAGGAATTAGTCTGCAATAAGTGTTGCAAGTATCAGATTATGTCTAATAATCAGGGACAAAGAACAAAAGGTTAGTATGCATACACATATAGACTATATCGTCTGTCTTCCTTGCCCAACATACATTTTTTCTTTGCTTTTTGTAAATACTGTATTCATAGATCTTTCAGGCTGATTGTGTCATAGCAAGACACATACTTGAGTATTCAAGAGGCTTATGCATGTATGTATTTACTTTCCTCTTATTTATACATCCAACAATGCTTTCATATCATGTGCTAGTATGATTGCCCGCTGAGTTAAACATCCATACTTACATTACATCTAATTTGTAATACAGTATAGTAACTATATTGATTAGTCAATTGACCATATCAAGGAGACTTGTAACATGACAACCTTACAGAAAACCAAATGACTTAAATGGATCAATGTGGTTCCTACCTGGGCACCAATATAGGTATGCATTTACACACAAATACAGGAATTAACAACTGTAGTTGAGCAAGCTGCAATAACCAGTCACTGCTCCTGGACAGTATACTTCAAATTAGACAGGGCCTATTCTTTTATTGGCTCACACTAGAAGTCATGGCAGAGTTTTAGGAATCAGAGGAAACTAATACAGATATGAGTTTCAGTGTTGAAGCATTTATAACTTCTGGAGGCAGCTTGTTCCACTGATTAATTAAATGATTTAATGTAAATAGGTTACTACATGGATTATTTTATTATTACTCAGTTTTATATTCCTTAACTTTAAACACCCAAGCACTTTCTTGTTTAAATTGATTTTCAGTGTCCCATCCAGTGTAACCAAATTAGAACCTAATCAAAGAGAGGAGCAACCTAGAACTAAGGAGAAATTTCCAGACAGTTAAAACAATTAATCAGTGGAACAAGCTGCCTCCAGAAGTTGTGAATGCTCCAACACTGCATGTTTTAAAGAAAAGACTGGACAACAATTTGTCTGAAATGGTACAGGGCAGTGATGGTGAACCTTTTAGAGACCGAGTGCCCAAAAACTGGCACCGCCCCTGCTTCACCTCTGCCCCGCCCCTGCCCCCACTCCACCCCCACCCCGCCTGCCCGTAGGGCCACTCATCGCATCCAGGGCCTGCTGCAGATCACCCAGCAGCGCCATGGCAGCCACGCCCTCTGCCCATGCCGCGCAGCATCAACTGTGCGCAATGGGGCATGAAGGCAGAGTCTTGTCTACGCTGCCTGGCTGCCATGTCCTTGGCTGCACTGCTCCGTGTGGGCCACGCTCGGGGGTGACTCTTCTCCAGGAGGGCTACTGGTGAGGAGGGGGTTACGGGGGAGGCAAGGCTGGGGCAACGGTACGTATGCCCACAGAGAGAGCTCCGAGTGCCGCCTCTGGCATCCGTGCCATAGGTTCGCCACCACTGGTATAGGGTTTCCTGCCTTAGCAGGGGGTTGGACTAGAAGACCTCCAAGGTCCCTTCCAACTATGTTATTATTAATTAATGATCTATGATCTATTATCTAAATTACTGATTTCCAGTTTCCATAATTCCAAAATTGTGTGAAAAAATACTTTTCAAAAAACTTGGTGTGAATTATCAGCTCTTTTAACCTTGATCTGAGCTACAGTTTTACTTAATAGCTGCAGCTATGCAGGCTTTATCCTCCCCCATCTTTAGTCAATTGCTTCCTCAATATTACAAATGATTCTGAAAAATAACAGCCCATGATCACAAGGATCACAGCCAGTAAGATTTTGCAGTGTGAAAATGTGGCATGCTCAGGTCAAGCCAGAATAACTGCAAATCATTCCTTCTTGACTAATTATATGGCCTCTTGCATCCAAGAACTGTGAATGGGATGACATCACAATTTTTATAACTAACATGATTATGCCATTTAAGATAAGACAACTGTATTGAAAGAAAATATAAACTGAGTGCTGAAAATTGTGGGGAAAACCAAGTGTCTTTCAGCCATGCTGCCGATGTTTAGGAAAGGCAGTATACAGATGTCACACATTTTTCCCACATGGCAGTGGACATGTGGGCTGCCTTCCCTTCTACCTGAAGCTTATCTTTTCAATGAAAAAAATGTCATGCATGAAATGACCTTGTCCAACTAGCAGTTTCATTTCCTCTGTTGTGCAATGCAAAAGTCACTGAAGCTGAAATGAACGAGAAGTTGATGAATGCATATTTAGATAAACATTAGGGCTCCTTGCACATGAAAATGAAATGGTCCTTTTAATTCTGCATAGCTATTGCAGGAAGACAGGATTCCTGTTTGCTTAAGAGATGCTACCCATGGAGTCAGGGATAAATCATTCTGAATCAAGGCAGTGAGTTGCACCCTGAAGCTGTGCCTTGTTCATCTCCTAAGGGCTCTTGAGAAACATTTTGGCCCTCTATTCAACACCCCCTGGGCAGCAAAATAGTGAATGAGAGTAATTGTGAAGATGAAAAGCTTTCTAACTCACTCCTTTATTTACTTTTTCTATTATTTCTCTCCACTCCCAGGTAAAGGAATGAAGTTGGCCTGAAAGATAGACCTGCAGGGGTGTGGCAATAAAGTTAACATGAAACATTGCTTAATAGTTAGTCACTCTTTAATAAATTCTGGAGGAGGCTATGAATCATTTGTTAAAAAAAAACCCTTCTAAACCTTAAATTCCTAATTTGGTATGCATATATTCTGTTTGTACATTAGGGGATTAATAGAACCCCTAGACATGCCTCTAGCATATATTTTATATTCACTTTGCCATGTTTGTGGATCACGAGAGAGAAAGAAATATACATTTCTATTAAAACAAAAATAGATGCATAATTTCTTTCAGATCCTAAAAGATTTGGCACAAAGCTTCATCTCTTCCAGAAAAGGTATTTTTCTTAGCAAGCACTACAAGGAGTCAATTCATTTTTTTCAGATGATCTAGCATTATCTATGCATAAGATAGCAATAAATTTTGGTAAATCCCAAGCTTGAACAAAACTGTATAAAGAAAGAAAAATCCAGAAGTTGTGGAATATTGGATAAATGCTGTGGGGATGCAATGGAAAACCAAGCATATAAATATAGATTGAATTATCTCTAGAGAGAGTAAACGTATCTGGCTGACTGATACAGCAAGAATATGTTTTACTCTAAGGTATAATGGAACCATATACAAAACTATAGTCTCATTCATTTCAGGGTTTTTAAAAAGACAAACAGAACTTCATAGGAACTTATTCTTGTAATGATTACACATTCCATGGCATTCAAAACCTTGTTTAGGGTGGAAAGACATTCTCCCAATTGATGGGAAAAACTAGCTAATTTTGGATGACCTTAAAAAAAGCAAACCAGGATAAAACAAGGCTAATATATGGATAGGAAATAATCAGGAAATCTTAACACTCTGGACTAAACTGGGAAGATAAAAAACAAACAAACCAGAAGAAGGTGATGGCAATCTCCTTCTTTACTGTTGTCAAGAAAAGAATATGGACAGTTTATGTTGACCCCAATTTATTTTATCAGGAAAAAAGGAAGGAAGGAAAGAAGGAAGGAAGGAAGTGAGAAGGGAAGAGACAAAACAAAACCAACAAAGCATGTCCATTTTATTTGGAGGGACATTAACAATGAACAGAAAAAAGGGAAAAACATCCACATGAGAACGGATGAATAAGACACCACAATTTTATACTACATTATTATACTCCAGCATTGTTGAAGGTCCAAATCCAATGGCACCCATTCTTCAGAATCTCATTACTTACTCACCACAAGGGGCCAGTAGTGTGTTGATAGAGAGTTTTGGATTTACTCTGTATTTTCTCTTATCTCTCTGCCTATCCTTGTCTAAGAGATTGCTAATCTGAGGTCACTTTCTTCTGCCTTTCTTCCTAGATACACATACATAAAACACCTATTGGTCTCTCCTTCGGATGGGATATAGCTAGCTAGCTGCTGGGAACTGTCTTTCCCTCTAATGTGTTTCCTGTAAATAAATCCCTTTTCTATTATAATGACAAAATTTGATTCTCTGAACATTGCTCAGATTGGATATTTACCCTCAGGACACATAGGATATATTAATCTCCAACAATTACCAGATTACAGGGCATTTCTTAAAGAAATTGCAATCTTTCTATTATATAATTCCTTTGCTGTGAATAAAATGTGTGGGCAAGTAGAGTCTATTTTATTAATTGCTATTTTGATTTGTCTCTTCCCACTGCTGTTACACCCCTTAAGAGCCGTCCGTGCCTATTAGAGTTGTCTGTGTGATGGGCAGAGTAAATGCAAGGAGGAGAGCTTGGAGGTGGGTATCTGACTGAATCATACTGGGGTGTGCATAATTAAAGAATTATTTGGGAGATGTACTTCAGACTACGCATGTGCATACCATCTGTGCTATTCGTTACAGTAGCTCATTTTTTTTCAGGCTCCCATGAGGCTAAAATGATGATGATGCTTTAAGGATGCAGACCTTTTAAGGTTAATGCCCCTTTTAAAGCAGACATAATTTTCTTCAGGCTCATGTGAAGGTATGAAAAATAAGGTCTGTTTTAATGAAAAACAGAGAGGTGACTTACTTGCATAAAGTCCGAATGAATGATTTTAGGGTATGTACAACATGTGCAGTAGAGTGCCAACATCATGTTGTTACAATATAATTTATTTGGGTTATTGTTTGTACCCAACAATACCATGATTTTTTAATTGTGATTTTTGAAGCATGTTTCACAATGTACATACCCAGTTAATTATGTCTCAATCACTAAACACTGACTGTAATTTGAGATCTGTGGATGTGCTTGTTAATGTTGAAGATTTTTTTATTTGTATGTATGAGGAATAGAAAAGCATGTTTTCATGTAAAACAAGTCTTTAGAGAACTCGATCCATATAGTTCCCCAATTCCTCCATGACTGACTTCTTATTAGACTCAGAAAGCTAAATAGTATTAAATCAAGTAGTATAAATATTTACATTCTGTTTATATTTTATACTTTTTTATGTCTTAAGCTTCCCTGGTGCTGAGGAATCAAACCTATGTATGCATATTTGGGATTGTTTTACATTTGCAAAAATACAAATAAATGACAGCAAATGAATACCTTGCTATATTTTAGTTTCCTTTATGATTGTATCAAAATTATTGAAATATAGCTTAGTCCACACAAACATTCCACTATAATCAGAATATGCTGTCATTATAATCACTTCTTGCTATAATACCAGTGATATGTGATGATAGAAAATTAAATGACAAATCACAATATTTACCTTCACATGGCACAGTGACAAATGGAGAAATGGCTTTAAATAATGGTATTTTCAAATAAAATGTGGTGTGGAGCAAAAATACTTTGGTACAGCAACTTTGTAGCCAACCTACCTTGCAACCATTTGTGAAGATTAAAAGATCTCCATATAAATTGACTTAATCTCTTGGAGAAAAGGGAGAATATAAAATGAAAATGAATGAATGAATGAATAAATAAATAAACAATAAACCTATAAGTATTAATTCAAAGCATTTACTGTAAACCCAATTGTCCATTAAACATTAATTATTATGAGCTGCCTGATGGCATACAAATTTGATAAAGAAATAATTAAAAATCTTACCGGGTGAACTTGTGAGGACATTTCA
The DNA here is from genome assembly GCF_001527695.2 of Protobothrops mucrosquamatus. Lineage (NCBI taxonomy): Eukaryota > Metazoa > Chordata > Lepidosauria > Squamata > Viperidae > Protobothrops > Protobothrops mucrosquamatus. The sequence continues at coordinate 648,133 of NW_015386632.1, read as the reverse complement.
CCATTTTTAACATTCCTCTGTCTACTAGCTTCTTTTTTTTATTCAGTTCTGCTTTTATAGTTTTTAATGTTTTTAATAATTATTTGTCATGGTTTTAGGCAACAATTGTTTGATATTTATTTCTTCATTGGCTTGTTGTACATGGTCCAGAGTCACTTTTCTCGAGATGACCGCCATATAATTTTGATAACTAACTAACTAACTAACTAACTAACTAACTAACTAACTAACTAACTAACTAACTAACTAATTTGGTAATAAAGACAACAGTAAAGAAAATATTGCAGCAGTTTATCAATTAAATCTTCAATAAAACGTTTGGGAAAATAAATGCATCTTTTCTGGATGCCAAAAATACAATTAAGATGGAGGCAGACATGCCTCATTGGGGAAAGTTCTCCATGGAGAGGCAAGATGGGGTTGTCTCTGAAGATGCCAGTGCCTGGGTTCCCTTAACTCATTGTATCTAACAGAAGAGAACACCTGGGACAGATTTTCCAAAGATTAGCTCAAGATACAGATAGAAACATACAGGAAAAGGCACTGCTTCAAATACTGTGATCTCAACTTGGAAGGATTAATATCTTAAGAGCTGGGACCCAGCAAGGAGCAGGTGAGCCACATTCTGATCAGTCAGTTTCATTCACTATTCTTGTTGCAGCATTTCGCGGTACTTGAAATTTCTGGAGCCATCTTCATAAGCAACCTCAGGTATGATATATCACAGACACGGATTCTACAATGAGGCTAATCCTATCTAACAGGGCTGTAGCTGGCATCACCCTTTGCTGATGAAAAGTGTTTTGGGCTTTGTATCCCCAATGTTAAAAATGGATTTGGAAGGACCCTAAACTTCATACCTGCTCATGGAGAGTATACTCTCACCCCTTAGACAGAGTATCCATTTGCAGCACCCAAACTGTTTGGATCAAACTTCAGCTTTTTGGTGCTGATATAATTTGTCACTGCGGCCATGCACAGATACAGCAAATCCCCTGCTTCATCTGGATCTCATGTTCAGTTCTCAGGAGAAGTGCATCTGATTTCCATTTAACAAGCAGCTTAATTCATACCATTCCTGGACTTCTCACAGACTAAAATAAATTTCTTGTTTCATATCAAAGATCAACTAAAGGAGTGATTGACCTGGTAGACAATAGAAATGTGGGTGAAAATCCTTTGGATTCAAGACAGACATAAGTTGCTTGAAACGATGAGATGATCAGAAATTGTACGAAAATGGAAAAGAATGGTAAGCGTATAGTAAATGTTTTTTATTGTGAAGGGGGAAAAAGCACTCTTTTATTTTTTGTCTGCAACACGGTAGGCTTGATAATGGTTTCTTTCTAGAACTTGGTCAGATAGAGTCAAGAATTCTTTCTCCTGAATTCTTGTTTATCTGAACTTGCTTTATTGCCTTCAGGTGAGATGTGTTCCCAAGGGACTGAATGGACTCTGCCCTGTAGGAGAAAATGCTTAGAAGCTATTATGTTAACTGGCCTGGTCATTTCTGTATTCCAAAGACAGTCAAATCTTGGATAGGAGCTCCAATCATTTCTCAGGAAAAAAGGGCTTTCTAGAATCTGATGCACTCCATCAGCATCTTGGTAGACTGTTCTAATGGGTTTTTCTCCCATGCTGACAGAGACCATCACTTTAAGACAGTGTTTTTCAAACTTGGCAACTTTAAGATGTGTGGAGTTTTATGCTCCAGAATTCCCAATCCAATATCCTTGCTAGTGAATTCTGGGACTTGGTGCACATAGTTATCAAGATTGAAAAACAGTGCTCTAAGTTAATAGCTATAGAAAGTGGTCTGACCATGCCAAGGAAAGAGATGGAAAAACCTCCCACTAGCAGACTGTCAGGACACCTGGATCTATTGTGCGACCTACATACCACATCTGATGGGTTTATTACAGATGATCATAGTAGCCATATCTGAGATGTTATTTTTTTAATGTAAGACTCCAAATCAGTTTGAAACATTCCTGTGTAATTATTATATTTTGTTCATGACCAAATATTATCAAATGAATGCAAGGCAATATAAAAATACACCTTTAAGAGTATGGAAACCACATGATTTTATTATTACAGGGCCTCAAAGCTATTCTTGTTATTAAGAATTATACATAACTTGAAAGGTTTCAAACTGCTGGTTTGAGTTCCATTGTAGTATTATTGTAGTATTATTTGGCACTATGGCAAATAATTTATTTTGAATATATATATATATATATATATATATATATATATGTGTGTGTGTGTGTGTGTGTGTGTTTGTGTGTGTGTGTGTTTGTGTGTGTGTGTGTATGAATATGTTACAATATATATATATGTTACAATATATATATGTTATATATATATGTTACAATATATATATATATACTGTATATGTTACAATATATATATTGTACATATTGTCTGACTTGACCCCTATACACATAGCTTGCCATCTCTGAAATGTCAGAATCATCCCCACCAGCCAGTGGCATATGGGAGACTCAGTGTGTATTTTGCCTGACACAGCATGCTGACAATTTTGATCAACTTCATGTGTTAGCTTTATGTATAGTGCAACATCCATACGATCACAGTTTTATAGGGGAATTCAGATCGATCTCTTTGATTGATCCAAACTTTATGGGCAATATAGGCAGATACATGTTGCTTTGTTTTTCCATCAATAATTTTAATGTTCTTAACCTTATTAAATAAACCTATACTTCCTTTTTAAAGATTGGTTGTCACTTGGAAAAAATGTGTCCATGGAAACCTTACTTGCTTTGTAGCTGCAATGTATTTGGTTGCTATGCGTTCACTCTCCCCCCTCCTTCTCTCATATCAGATTTGTTGGGGATATTTATTTCTTTGAAATAAAACAATAACTCATCCAGAGATATTTTGAATGCATTCATAAGCAAGGCATATAAAGAGAACTTAGAACATAATACAAATGGCCAATAGCCATTGGCACGGCATTGCATCAAAGGCCGTAAAATAGGTTTATTCTCTGATTTCAGTTCCTAAAAGTTTGTACAGATTCTTTTTTTCTAAACCTTTCCCAAAACCCAAACAAGTAATTTAATGTGAATAAATTAATTCAATTGCTAGTGAAGCTTTTTGTCATCTTAAGCTATTTCTATTTAAACTAATCAAGGAGAGAAGCAACCTAGGAGGAGAACTTTCCTGACAATAAGAACAATTAAGCAGCGGAACAACTTGCCTCCAGAAGTTGTGGATGCTCCAACACTGGAGGTTTTTAAGAAGAGATTGGACAACCATTTGTCTGAAATGGTGTACAGTTTCCTGTGTGAGCAGAGGGTTAGACAAGAAGACCCCCAAGGTCCTTTCCAACCCTGCTATTCTGTTATTCTGTTAAGTGTTTGAATAGCAAAGGAAATATAGTGATGTCTTCTCCCAAGATGTCTTGCACTTCAGTTTAATTTTAATTTTGAAAAATAAAATCTGGAGGGTTTTGCTTCCAGATAAAGAAGTATAAGAATGCTCTCTCTCTCTCTCTCTCTCTCTCTCTCTCTCTCTCTCTCTCTCTCTCTCTCTCTCTCTCTCTCTCTCTCTCTCTCTCTCTCTCTCTCTCTCTCTCTCTCTCTCTCTCTCCCTCCCTCCCTCCCTCCCTCCCTCCCTCTCTTTCTCTCTCTGTTTCTGTTTTCAACATGGTTACCAATCAACATGCAGCAATCTATCAGTTTTCAAAATTTCTGTATTTATCAGGAAGAAAAAAGACTGCAGAGTAGTGACATCATTCTCCAATTTGTCTGACATAACTATATTAGGAGTAAGTATCCTCATAAATTTGAATTAAAACTTGGCAATGAGAATTAATGTCAGAGTACATTTCAGGATGCTACCAGTAGCCACCAGAAGGCCACTTGTAGCAGGCTGACCCACCATCAGCTTCAAAAAGATATGGGAATATCTACCAAAGAAAAAGGTACAGCATTCCATTAGATACCTGTTTCTTGTTTGACAAATGTAGTGACTCATTTCACCAATAAATAATTATGCACAAGCCAGCAATAATTTTGAAGCTAAATTATTCTGCAGCAAAGAAGACAATAGATATTGAAGGTAACCAATAACAAAAAATAATCATTTGGAGATGTTCTCAGTAGTACAGAGCATATGCTTTAGCATTAAAATTAGTTTAGCTTTCTGTTGAAGGCAGCCCACTCAATTGTCCTTACATATTTTTTTCTTCCCACAGTAGGAGTAATGATGTTTTTGAGATGACACCATGTATTATATCAAGTCCTGTCCTTCATGTTGAACTTAAAGAAGTATTCTCATTGGATTTAGACTTCTTGGTATAGGTGTGATTAGCTTTGTCTCTAGGTTCAGACTGAAATATCACATAGTAATAAAATGACTACCTCATTATTAGATGAAATATAATTCAATTTCTGAAACAAGAATAGCTTGCAATCAGAGCAAGCTGAGTTTTTCATCGTTGGAAACAGCCAGAAACTGTAGCAGGCAAAGTGCCTATTTGTTTTTTGTTTCTCTATGCTTAAAAAGCTGTTTTGTTTACTTCAATAGGATTCAGATTAGGGGGAAAAAGCAAAATAGGAAGAAGTGTCCTCATGCTCTTAGGAGTGGCTCTTACTAAGAATGAGAAGTCTGTATTGGAGCTTTAAAATGATAAAGAGATTTATCTTGATTGATATACTGTGGATGTCTTTAGATCAGCCTTTGTCATCTAGGGATCCATGAGATGTTGCTTGAGGTTCCACGAGAGATCATGACTGGAAAAAAAAAGTGTTGAACGTTCATTCATTGCTAGAGGTCTCAATGATGGCAGTTTTTACACATCATAACTGAGTTGCTGGCCTTCCACTTCTTTGTTGTTGTAAATACAAAATGTGGATTGTATAGATTAGAAGTTAATTGCATTGTTGAACTTTTCCTATTCTTTTCCAATTTTCCAATATTATTTCAAGGGTTCCTCCAGGATAAAAAGTTTGAGAAAAGTTGAAATAGATCTTCCTCTCTAAACTGATGATTTCCTGGAACTTCCCAGGCATACACAAATTTAAGTTTTCAAATTGCCAATAATTCTGTTTTTCTCTCTTATAGGGCCCTATGGAATGAGACTCCTGATTTGCTTGGAATATAGTAATTGCTGCTAACATTTCTGGCAAAGTAAAAAAAACAACCTTCAATGTGTTGGACACATTATTTTCTTGTTTCATCAACTGAATGTTTTTATAGAAACACACAGTTGTAACTGAAAATAAAACATAAACGGAAACATCAAAGGGTTGTTGGAACAAGTTGGGATTGATCTCTGTGATTTTCAATTGGAATGCTTTGGGATATCTAGAAGGAAGCACATGAGACAAAATAGGAAATGTTCCTTTTCTGTAGAGATCACACACAGGCAAGAGATTAACACAAAGCTTCCTGTATTAAGGTGCTATTGCTCATTGGTTGCAAGCCAGTGCCATCTACATTTAAAACTTGTACCTATGTGTTGTTGGCATTTTTAATATTTGATTGTACAAGATAAAGACAGATCCATATAGTATTCCCATGTCTGGAGAAGATCTGAAATCACAATCTACTGCTGTGCTTATGCCCAAGGAGTTCCCTGCAGCATGACATGATTTCGTTGTTCAGAGAGCAGATCTCTAGGACTAGGTTATCACACCTTTCCCATTTTGAAATCTGTTTTGACGACATAACGGGAACCGATATAATGGCTGTGTATTTTTAAAATTTTAACAGCATTTTGAGGGTTATTGTGAACAAAAATAATAATCAGTTAAACCTTGATCAATTATTCAGCAATTTAGAAGAATATAAATCTACTTTTTAGTCGGCTTTGGAGAATAAAAACAAAACAAAATAAAAATGAGCATATTATATTGCAGCCCATTCCTTATTGAAGTTTGGAGGAAAAATTATGCTTAACAGATTATTTGTCCCATTCCTCACAGATAACTTTAAAGGTAACAATACGTTTTCTGTGCATTTTCTTTATTTTGTCTTGCAGTAATCTGTAATCAATCTTTGTGTTGGAGCCTACTGCAAAGGGCAGTAAAATAAATGCTACCATAGAACTTCATTTGTGAAATTGCTTTACCTTATATCAAGGAACTGACAAAATCAACATTTTCAATCAGTGTGGGAGGTTCTTTGGTTTCTAATTGCTCCTTACTGTGCTCCTGATTTTGCCTACTATTTTCTTGATGAAATTATTGACCCTTAAATTATTGTGTCTTGGATGAAGACAGCTTAACGTTTATCTTTGATAGAAGCATATTTGGATGAGAGTTGTTCCTTATTGACTTCTTCCAAATTTACGTCCGTGTCTTATAACAATGAAGTCTCCCTTGAACTGCCAGCCTAAACCACAATGACTGCATTGTTATGTACATTACTTATATTTAATTGTTAGATATATATTCCATCTTTTGTTTAGCAGTTCAAGCTGGCATGCATAGTGCTCTCTTCCTAATGACTGGCCAAAATCACCCAGTGAGCTTCTGAGGCTGAGGGGGGGGGGTCTGAACCTGAATGCTAGTCCAATTCATAACCACTATGCCACATGTATTCTTCTGGGCAAGAATACAGACAGAGTTGGCTGTTGTCTTTTCCTGGGATTTCCTGCTTAGGTTTCCATCAATGGGATTCTTGGTGGCCTTTCAGGTCCAACCCTGTCTAGCTTTTCTGAAATTCTCCATGATTAATTCTGGCTGCGAAATATTAAATTACCTCTCATGTTTTCTACTACCTTATTAATAACTTGGTCTTGTCTTTCTTAGCAAATCTGGTTTGCTCTGCAAGATGAAATTTTCATTTAAACTTAATAGTTAAGGTAGCAAATATTAGGTTACCATAGGAATGCAAGCAGAAATATAATTCATTATACTTCAAGGTAGCATGAATAATACAATGAATAACCCTATTGTCTTCATAGTACTGCTTTAAATCTTTATTGAAAAGCTGTGCATAACCACCTTATTTTTATCACAGCTTATACCCCTGAAGTCCTTGGTTTGCTCATTAATTTCTGATAGTATACCTTGAGATTAGATTTAGAAACAACAAAACAATAAAAATAGGACAGAACAACTTTACAATGTCTTTCTAGTTTATAGCCTTTATCCTAGAAATTAGTGAAATAGGCTTCTAAAGAGCAAATAGTATCTATTCATAAAATCCAGTTCTTAGTTCAACCTTCTTAAAATAAAATCATACAGTGATTGCTTTAATTGTTTTTGGTATATCTGGGCTTCTTATACTCTTAAGCTGCTCCTATCCTGTGCTCAAACTGGCTTAAGAATTTCCTGTCCAGACTAAGATGTTTTGGCAACAGCTTGCAAAGTATTCAGACTACTATTGCATTCTTCAGTTGGGGAATTCCCCTATTGCTGTGTCCTCCCATAGTTTTGTTCCAGAGAAGCAATAGCTTTCCTATTGCAGATCTCATTGGTCATATACTGTATATTTTTATATGTATATACACACATGCATGGAGAAAATCTATCTCTGTGGTTGATAAGAATCAAACATGACTTAATGGCACATAAACCAAACAACAAAACACAGAGACAGAAAATTAAACACATCAAAATGCACATATATTTAGTCTTGGGAACTAGCTTTAAAAATAAATTGTTCTTGCTGTCCTTTTGATCTTTTCTATAGCTATTTTAACAGTGTTCCTACAATGGGGAATGTGGTTAAAACACCTGGCTATGATAAAGAATGTTGCAAGTTGAACTTTCAGTTTTTATTTTATTTCTCAGTTACCTAAGCTAAAAGGTGTGAAACCCTTTCCACCTGAAATAACAGGTAGAATGACTTCTACCATCATGAAGCTCAGGAAAACATGGACAGTGAATGGCTTATGCAACAAAACTGTACAATGATTAAATGAGTATCAAATAAGAGAAGACAAAAAAGGTATATCAATCAAATAAACCAATCAAGAAAATAAAAAAAAATAAAAAAGAGATCAGACAAATCATAGGAAAATGATTTCCCAATGGAAAACTGCCTAATAATAATCTTGGAAGAATTTTACTAGAAGCTGATGGAAGATAGGAAGATCATACTCCAATTGCTTAAAAATGGAATGATAGGATCATTTTTAGAGAATTTTGTTTTAAGGAATCTGCTGAAAAGTGAAATATAAGAGGCAATAAATTAACTATCAAAGAAAAAAGCATCAGGTATTAATAAAATACCCACTGAACTTGTTAAAGCTGCAGGACAATATGCAATTAAAAGGTGACTAGACAATTAAAAGACTAATAACTCTAAGATTATAAATATGTGGATTGAAAAATATGAGAATAAACCAATTATTAACACAATATTTGAATATCTATTTAAGTATTATATTTAAAATACAACTATATGGCCCAGGGATTAGATAAGATTGGCATATGCAAAGAAATGTGCCTGAACCGTTTAGGTAATTCATCACACAAGTAAAGCTTTGCTTAGATCTTTCAAAGAATAATAGAACCACACATGGAAAGAGATGCCAATTAATAGGCATGTTTCAGAAAAGGCAATAAGATATGAAATCAGATAGATAATTTAAGAAGAATAATGGAGAAGGCAGGACTATTTAAGAGTGTTTCGTTTTGCTTTGTCGACTATAGCAAGCATTTGACTCTATACATCAGGGTTGCATATGGAGCATCTTTAACTGAATGGCCTTGCCAGAATGCTTCATTATTCCTCTGAAGAATCTTAGAGTAAACAAGAAGCTACTGTACAAATTGCATTTGAGGAAACAGAGTAGATTAGGAATTAGCATTTAAGCTGCTTCTTGCCTGTGCTCACCTAGCCTGACTCTAATGACGGAAAGTGGTTGGATAACTTTGGGCCAGTCATTCTTTCTCACCCTTTTTTTGACCGGGGAAGTTAAAACATTTGTCTATCAAACTGCATTGGACTACTATGATTGACTGCAATTCACTATCTTCAATAAAGAGGCTTTTATCCTGTACTGGTTCAGAATTATGTGTGTGTGTGTGTGTGTGTGTGTGTGTGTGTGTAAATTATATATATGTGTGTGTGTGTGTGTGTGATATATATATATATATATATATATATATATATATATATATATATATATATATATATATATTCCAAAATTTGAATTGCTAACAAAGAATTAAGGGAGAACTGGGATAGCTATTTCAAACCTTATTTGGTTTTCATCAGCCAGACATACCCTTCTGAGATTCGAACCTGGGCTGTCTGCATGTTAAGCAGAGATGTTAGCC
>NW_015386632.1:577144-638630 GCF_001527695.2 Protobothrops mucrosquamatus | reverse complement strand
ACAGCCAAGCTCCCACCCAATCAGCTCAAACCCCACTGGCAGTTAAAAGGAAGAAACAGCTGCGATCACACACACTACTCCCAGAAGCAGGAAGCTGAAGACACCAGCCTGAAGATGACGAATGTGACTTCGTCGAAACGTCGCCAGGACACTTCCAATTTTACGCGGGAGAGAACCCGAATGACCAAAGACCTACATACAAACACCCGCGAAAACCTCAGAATATATATATATATATATATATATATATATATATATATATATATATATATATATATATATATATATATATATATATATGTAAGATATTGGATAGCCTTTGTTTGAAATGGTATATATGCTCTCCTGCTTGAGCAGGAGGTTGGACTAGAAGACCTCCAAAGTCCCTTCCAACCTTGTTATTCTATTGTTCAGTTTCTGCAAGACAACCAACAGCATATCTTTCGCTGTCTTTCCAGCATGCACTCTAACGTTTCTATATTTTCTTCAGTGTTAGAGAATTGCACAGTGATTAAATTCTTCACTTAGCATAGAGAAGGTTATCCTTTTTCTGGAGAAATAGTGCTCCCCTCTGCATTTTTTGTTTAAATAAGTTACAAAGTTTTCAACTTTCAAGTTACCTGAGGTTTCACCTGCAGCTTCCAAGTAGTCCAAACATTAAATATTAATTCTTGCCTGAGCAGGGGGTTGGACTAGAAGACCTCCAAGGTCCCCTCCAACTCTATTATCATTATGATTACTATTACTATTACTACGACAATGACGTTGATGATGATGATGATGATACCACAAAAAAGAGGGGGTTAACCTATTCTCCAAAGCACCAGAGGGCAGGACAAGAGGCAAGGGATGGAAACTGATCAAGGAGAGAAGCAACCTAGAACTAAGGAGAGATTTCTTAACAATTAGAACAATTAGCCAGGTTGCCTCCAGAAGCTGTGGGTGCTCCATCACTAGACATTTTTAAGAAGAGATTGGGCAGCCATTTGTCTGACATGCTATAGGATCTCCTGCTTGAGCAGGGGGTTGGACTAGAAGACTTCCAGGGTCCCTTCCAACTTTGTTATTCTATTATTCTATTCTATGAACTTTGGGAGGAGGAGATGGTAAAAATTAATGCATGCATTCATTTACAATTTGTTAAATAAAATATTCCAATTAGGAGAAAGAATTGGGGAACGGCAAAAGAAGCAAATGTAGCTACACAAGAAGCTTACTTAAGATCTGAAAATAAGAAAGGACATTCCAGGAAATGGTAACTATAGAGTTGGTGTCCGGAAAATGAATGAGAATGGGGTTACCAAAAGGCGCTAAGAATAACAATTTGGGCTTCTTTAGAGATGTTCAAAATAAAAAGAAAATAATTAGTAGGCCACTTGTTCAAGAAGGCAAATTGCCAATAGTTACCAGAGAAAGAATGGAGCTACTCATTTCCTATTTTGGTTCAATCTTCTTGATAACAAAACAAAATCAAAATTTCTACAGGAAATTGTAGAAAGCAGGATGGAAGATTGCAATCAAGAAATGCATGGTTAGGGAACACTTCTTTACTTTAAATTACTTTACATTTCCAGGACATATGAAGTGACAGAAAGAAAACAAAGGTTAGTTTTGCAAAAACAGAGAAAAGAAAGATCCAGAAAATTGCAGCCCTGTCTGCAGATATATGACATCTGATATCTTGTATAAGAGAACTCTCAGAGGCTGAGAAAGAAAAGAGAATATTTCAAAAATATGAAAAAATAAAACAGATGGGTACTTCACTTTGATCAGATGCAAGTGCTATTATCTCTTCTGTTGGGCAATCTGGGAAAATATGAAACAATCCTAGACACCCCACCTTAATTCATTCATTAATAAAGGAAGTTCTGAAATTTCTGTATTCCAACCTCTTTTTCTTCCCCAGCATGACATTTGATAGTGAACCTCTGCAAATCTTGCTTTTTAGTCATGTATTGCTGTTAATATAACTAACAGAAATCAACATGGATTCATCAAGAAAATATCTTACTTGACCAATCATATCTCATCTTTTGAATGGGAAACTTCATAAATGGTGTGAATATTGTGTGCATGTTTTAATGATAAATGTAGCTGTATCCCATGCAGAGTTTTTAAACAGGCAGTATATTTTGGATTTTATGTATATACTGTAGTAGGTATGCATGTGTGTGTGTGTGTGTATAAGTGTGTGTGTGTGTATAAACACAAAGAGTACACATACACATATGTACATATACACATACAGTATCATCATTTCATCATCATTTTAGCCATTGTCTAGCCACTGCAAGATGAAGGCCTCTTCCATATGTTAGGGGGAAGGTTGTTCTTGAAAATTATGCTTAGTTTGCTGAATGCCTGCCAACCACATTTAACACGCTGTTCAATTTCCTTTATTGTATCACTTTCCACTGAGATCCATTGGCCAAGGTATATGTAGTGGTCTACTATGTCTAGTTCTTCTCCAGATATAAAAAAATGTTCTTTGGTGAATTTATTAAACATAACCTGGCTCTTCTTCAGGTTTTTAAGCCAAATGGTTCTCCTGCTTTGTGCAGCTTTTGTATATGTCTTTGTAGCTTTTCTGGGTCTTGTGAGAAGAAAACAATATCACCTGCAAACCTTAAGTGGTTTAAATGGATTAGAGAACAAACAAAAGTATACAATATTATCAAGAGAGTAAAAGAATTGAAATGAAAATGGGCTTGTCACATAGCAAGAAGAACTTGCAGGTGGACCAAGGCAGTTCATTGGATGGATCCAATGTGATAAAAATGTGCCCACGTAAGAGACCTAAAACAAGATCAATGATATCAGCAAGTATTGCAGGTCAAAATGGCAAAAGAAAGCTCAGGACTATAATGGTTGTAAACATGAGGAAGAGGTCTTCATCTTGCAGTAGACAGACAATAGCTAGAATGATGATGATGATGATGATGATGATATACACAAACACACAGATACATACATACTTCAGTTGCAAAGCATAGATCAATATAATGAATCCAATCTTAGATCTGATAAATAACCAGGACATCATTTGTTCATGCTTAGCAATTCTCACTAAACCATACTCAGGTGCAAAACAGCATAGTTGCAAATTATTCTTTATCCTCTTCACAAACTTTTTTTAACTAGACAGATTAGGCTGTATTATGAATTTCAAGCAAATTGATGTCAAAGTTGCTCTTGGTGGGGAGAAATCTCTTGGAAGAGAACATAGATGCTTTAAAATCTGCAACATGGAACCATTCTAGAATTCCTCAAGATATAGTATCAATTTTAATTTGTTTATGACTATCTGACATCTCTCTCTCTCTCTTTAATCTCTGAATTTCTAAGGAAGGTGAGTTCTACAATAGAGGGGGATGAAGGATGGAAATGAGAACCATTTTGTGGAACAATAAAGAATAGGAAAGTTGTTAAAAGCATCAGCTGTTTGCGTGTCATATGTCAGGTTCATCAATTCACCCCACATTGATTATATTGTAGTTAATCGGCTGTTTTGCATGGCTTGAAAAATAAACTGATTCATAATTCAGTGACACAACTAGTACTGAAGTTTGCATGAACCCTTTCAAAACATCTGCTGAGAAGACAGTTTGCAGAAGAATCTGGTATGATTTGGATATGGTATGTTGCTTTTAATATTAACAAACACTTAATTCAGAGAGGAAAATTTACTTGTAGCATTCTTTCCACTGAAATCAACAGAAGCTTTTCTTTTAAATGACTTTAAGAGTTATTTGCTATTAAGGCCTTCCGTTGGAAAAAAATGGAATTTAGATCTTTGATGACATACAGAGCCAAGACTTTTATCTCTTACTGTGGTTCACAAGGGAAAGAATTGGGAGGTCCCAGTGTTTATATGAAGCCAAAAAAAAAAAAAGATAGTTCATTGTAAAGACATATCAAGACCTGTCATTGCTGGCACAGTTTGTAATGGAAGAATTAAACAAAAATGTGGCACAGACTGTGCTGTATTTTGCGGTCTGTCACTGCATAGTGTTTCACATCTGAGACTTCTTACAAGAAATTTGTAGTAAATTTAAACAATGTATATCATATCTTCTGACACTGCTGTGGTTGGAAATCTCACATAATATAATTTTCTTGCTATGGTCCTGTTCATCTATAAGGCACTAAATCTCTTGTGTCTATAATCTTTAACTGGGCAAAACAGTGCATCATAAGGTAAAAAAACTTTGAACTATGGCATCTCAGATGGACTAACTTACAGAATGTGTCCAATATCTGAGACCCAGGACTAGAACTGAAATTTGATAAATTTGATAAAACATTTTATGACATTAAAAACTATCATAAAACATATTATGACATACAAAATATCATAAAATGTTTCTTGTGGCCAGCTTCTGATGTTTGACTGTGCTGTACAGTTCAACCTGGGTTACTTTCAAGGCAGATATATCTCTGAATACCTCCATGAATTTTTAAGAAATTTTGAGTACATTAGAAGCTTTGCCATTGTTGAAGGCATTGGGGACTCTGGTATGGAAATAGCTGTGAAATGATGAGCCAAGGGGTTATGGGTTTATTGATTTAATTTATATGCCACCCATCTCAATCTGAAGAGTGATTCTGGATGGGTTGTCTAGTCTTTCTTTAAAATTTAAGACTTGGAAAAAATAATGACTTTATACATCTATGGAGATTATCAGTCATTCAGGTCATGGTTGTCCCAAAGGTGCTTTTTCAAGAGGCAACTGGACTTTCTTCTTTTTCTTTGAAGACATTTCTCTTCTCATCCAGAGCTGAAAAAGCTTCTTGGATGAAAAGCAAAACATCTTCGTAGAAAAACAAGGAAGTCCAGTTGCCTCTTGAAAAAGCACCTTTGGAACAATGACTTTATACCATTGCACCCACCAGTACATTAATTGTATTTGCAATTTATACAACATAAAAATACATTTGAACTGCATGACTATGGGATAAATTAGAAGTGGGAATGTTTCTCTTTTAAGATGAGATGTATTCCTGCCCTGATTTATTTGGGGTTGTGCTAATATTTATTCAACAATTATGCAATATTAGAGTTGGTGACTCATTTGAGCATCATTCCTAGAACTTTCCAATGATAGAAACACACACAACACTTGTCTCAGACCCTTCAAACTAGCTTAGTGGGTTCATTGCAAGCCTAGTAGATATAAATGGTCCTTCCTTCCTTCCTTCCTTCCTTCCTTCCTTCCTTCCTTCCTTCCTTCCTTCCTTCCTTCCTTCCTTCCTTCCTCAGATAGTTAATGCAGTAAATAAGTTAAAAACACATTTTAAACAATATGAATGTCCAGGCTAAAATAACATTTCCAACATTCACAACAATACTTGACAGGGGCTCTACGGAAATCCTAACCTATGAATAAACTAGCCACTGAGGAATCATTTGAGATTAAGCACACCAAAATAAAAATTTTAATTTGGACAAAGTGACCTAGACTTCATGCCTGTCAGTTAAACAATTGGAAAATACAGCAAGTTAAAATCTTGGTATATTTAGGCATGGGCTCTCATAGCTCTAACAGGTAAAGTGTGCTCTGAAACAATATAATCCATAATGTACAAAAATCAGGTGCAGAGAGGCACATCCCATCCCAGCAACAGTACAATCTTATTTGGCTAAGGCACACAAGCAACTTTAGTTTAGTGCTCAGTTGGAACCATAATTTTTTTTTGCCCCTCTATTTCAAGTGGGGCTTAATGTACTACTAAGGAGAGAGTCTGGTTTGATTTAAAAGATGGATGGCCTCGTGTTATAGTTCATTGGTTAAAGCTATTTTTGTCCAGAAGGCTTGAGACTTATTGTGGATAATTACCAATCAACATGGAAAAAGATATCCCTACAAAAGTCGCATCACTATGCATTTTCAATATAAGCCATTCTAATTATAAGCAAGCACTTACTATAATCAAGCACTTTCTGCACTTAAACAACATGCCAGAGATTTAGAAACTCAACCAAATCAATCTGCCCAGAAATGTGTTCCTGTGTAATCATGCTGCCTTTTTTTTTTTTTAGCTCAGTAAGATGCTTAAATCATATAACTGTCCTTAAACTCCAAAGAGCACTAACATTGTTGCACTTCAATATCTTGAGGGCAAATACAAAAACCCCCCAACCTCTTAAGGTTAAGATTGTGCTCTTTTGGAGGCAGATCTATTAAATCTGTAGTTCATGTCTTCTGAATATACTACGCTGGTACAAAGGCCTGCTTTATAACTCCCTACCTGATTACACATCCTAATAATTCCGTCTGAACGATTTTGTTTCCTTGAATGTGGCTAAATTTTATTATAATTTAAAACTGATTGCCTCAATGACTTAGTTACAATTTTATGTTGCAATATTTTATTTGAAATAGAAACTGTGCAATTGTTTTTGAATATTTGTTTACTTTGAAAATTCTGATCAGTGATCATGATAAAGGTTATTACTACCACAGTTCAACTTCATGTACAGTATATTAACAAGTTCCCGGGAATTCTGTCCAAATGGATGATTAAATTAATGTAGGTCTTGAAGAGGCACTGAAAATTATTATACGACAACAATTCAAGTACTATATCCTTCCTTCTGTCCATTTTTCAAACTTCACATCAAAGATTATATTTTAGATTGCTGCCAGGAGGCCTTTTGAATGGCGCACATAAATTAGTCTTCTTCCACTGTGTCATTCATTCTTCCACACTTCCTTCAGATATTGTCCATTACATATCTCAGTAGATGTATGCAGCAGTGCAGAGCCAGGGACTTGCAGCCTTATGCATAGACAGACTAATAATAGACGCTGTTTTGAACTGAGGATTTTATTTTATCACCCTGCCTCTTTGACAGAATATTACAAAGGGCTGACCTAATGTCATGATCCATCGCTTGTCAACTAGGCTTTGACTGCTTCAGTTATTTTTTTCTAAGTGCAAAATCAGAGAAAATGTATATTTTCAGTAGACATCCGAAAACAGAATGGATGCAATTGTCCATTTGGGAGGATTTGACAAGTAGAAAATACTTTTCCTTCTGCTTTTGCTTTGTGGGCACTTCTAGTTTAGAGCTAGAGGTACAGTAGCTAAATCTTCCCCAAATCTCTCTAAGTTTAAAGGGCAGAACAACAATTTGTCATTTAAACATAGATATTCTGTTTATTGCATAAAGATGGTTAGGATCCGGGGATCTGTAATCATGCTATTCATGTTTGGTTAACTTTTTTTTAGTTCATTGGTCTGAAACTGGAACGTTCTCAAATTGTGTAGGAATTTGTATTTGTTTCTGTTTTATTTTAAAAGAAGCAGAAAGAAAAACCACAACAACTGATCAGTGTCAATTGCCTCATTTCCTTTTCCTTTAAACAGTAATTGTAAACAAAGGATCCTCTTCAAATATCATAAGAAGGGGACTGGACTGAAAACATAATGAAACCCCTGCAGTTTCTAGTTTGATTGCCAAGCTGAATAGAAAAACATCTAGGAAGTAGAACTGATCAGAGAAACAAAAGGAGAGGATTAAAAAACAAACTGGCCAGAAAATAACATTAAAATATAAAATATAACCTCATGAAAAGCATTTTCTTTTTGCAAATGCTCTTTTTATATCTATCTTTAAATAAACAATGCTAATATATCTTTGAGAAGCACATGAATGTTGTGAAAGGGGTAGAAACTATGTAGGGGGTGGAAAAGATGGGAGAGAGCAGTGTTCACCTGGCTAGCTTGCTCACCACGAATGGAACAGAGTAAGACGCACACCTAATAACATGCAAGGTATTTAAACTCTACAGTAGGAATTCTGCATAGCAGAAAGATATCCCTGTCTGAAAATATCCTGTATTCCCAATGTTGATGGTTCAATTATAAAATATTTGAATATTTTTGTTTCAAATAATGTTATTACATTTTACAAAGCATAAAAACGACATAAGCTAACCATCAAAAGAAACAATAGAATTACAGGGGGAAAAGTCTATTGTAGTGGGATTACACACCCCACAGAAAAAAAAGCCAAGTTTTTTAACATTTGTCCGAACACTTACTCTCCTATTCTTTTCAGTATTGGTGTGTAATTGGAGACTATAATGGGGTAGTAACCTCACAACTGGACAGACTAGCTGATAAAGGGATTAAAGGAACACAAGGAAAACTGCTCCCAACTTTTTTCCGAACTGACTGATACTTTAGGTCTGATTGATCTTTGAAGGTGTAAAAAATGGTCTAACAAAAGACTACCTTTTTTTCAGAGAATGCCTATTTTTGACTCTTAGTACATTTTGAAACACTTTCACAACCCTGTGCATTTTTTCTAGGACAAATCAGGTGATAACAATATATTATTTTTGCAGATTAATATGAAATTTGGAAGATACTAGGGACATTAAAAATCTATACCCCGCCCCCAAGAATTTATAGTGCCAATGAAATGTGGCCCAGGAACTTATTGCCTTCTGTATTTTACAAATGATCCATTGTGGTGAAGGCATCATGTAGGTTACTTAGTTTTGGCTTTTGTTAGATAAGTTGAGACTTGTTTTTTTTGTAATCCATGTTTCTACTGTTTTGTATGAACACAGCCAATTGACACAGACACTAATGTCATGGCTAAAGATGACCTGGTGCAATATATGAGCTCAGTAACTTGTAAAAATTATAGTGTGGGACTTGAAGAATTTAAAATAAAGAAACTTTAATGATCTCACCTATTGCTAATAGCAAGATGAGAACCTACTAACTTCAGTTGATTTGCTTGAGTTATATAAGAATTTTAGTTTATTTTCTGCCATTGAAAGAGGTATCATTCACTAGGCTTTCTTCCCTCTGTGGAGCTGCCTGTTTCCATGGTTGCAGCAAATAGCTTGAACCTTTTATACAGCAGAATGTTTAGGTAGACAATATAATTATGCAATCATTCAAAGCAAATATGAATTTTACTTTGCTGCTACTTACCTTGATTCTTATTTTCCCATTATAAGGGAATTAAGATCCTGAAAAGAACTTTTTGACTTGTAAATGAAAACAAATCTTGTGAGTTCCCAGACATCTGCTTCAACAAATGGATCTGATCTGGGAGATTCCTCCAGTTGTTACTAAGTGATAAGAGAAACTGATTGCTTCCAACTTGACTATCAGAAGTTACTTAAGATGCTTAAGTGAAGAGGTGAGCCATGGGTTGGAGACAGGCTTTTCCAAGCCATTCTAGAGCAGACAGAACTGCTGAGACTTCTTGCATGGGAGGAATCCCTTGTCCCTAATGCTTTCAGAAGAGGCTTTGTGGTAGCTTTGCATAGGGAGAGGAAAAGCAATAAAAATAATACTCACAGTCCTATAAATGAAACTCTGCCTGGTGAACAACAGAAGCAGTTTTGATGGAGACTGGAGTGTAGTGGATGGAGTTTGTCCAACTTTTCCATTAAAGGTATTTCTTCTTGGAGGTCACTAGTTCTGGCTGATCCTGGCTTAAATGCCTCTGTCTCCCAAGACAGTCTTTGAAGCTATAGAATTAGGATGAGAGTTAGAGGCTTGGCATTCTCAGGTAAAGTTCACCAACTTTTGCTTCTGGTTGAAACAACCACTTTGAAATTAATTTCCCCTTCATGGGGAAAATTGGATTGAAGATCCTTTCAAGGGGGAAATAGAAATGGGGACAACATTGTTTAGTATTTAAATGTGAATCCATCAAATTTTGTATTTTTAAGTAATGAATACGTGTACTACACGCAAAATGAAATTGTCTTATTTTGTATAAAAATTAAATATTCATGAAAATACTATGCAAAAAACATTAGGCAAAATTGCAAGCAACAGTGCATATGTTTGGAGAAATGTAGACCCTACACATGCAGAAATTAGCGTGAACTTTAACAATTAATGATCAAGTCTGATGAATCTACACAACTGAGGCATTAAGCAGACAAATGTACTCATCCCTGGTGGCAATTTCTGATCATTGGGCTTTCGTGATTTAAGATGCAGCAGCATGTAAGATCTCCCTTGCATGAACTCCTTACAGAACAAAAATGACGCCATCTGTCTCTAAAAACTAAGAGTCAGTGCCTGGCTCAAGGCCACCACCTCAGTGGATAAAGCAGTGTAAAGATCCAAATTCAAGTCTCTTGTCATTTCTAATCTGATAAGGTTTTGTTCTAGAAGGACAAGAACTAATTCAGTACTCTGCAGACTCTTTCTAGAATATAACTGAAACCTTTTGCTGTGGAAGAAAAACAGCTATAATAATATTATCTGCAGTTAGCAATCGTTCCATGGAAAAAAGCCATATGAACAGCTTGAGTGATTTCCTAAGCAAAGCACTACCTTGATTTTAATAGGTGGAAAGGATGATTATACAATTCTTCAACCAAGCGTGGGTGGGAAAGTGTCTTTGTTACACACATACTTTGCATTAGTGCCTCTACATTTATGTGAATAATTATAAGGGTGATGTAGAAAGATCGTACACAGGAGGGGAAATCAAACTTATAGATAAACTCTTTTGAAAGGAAGATGAGTGGGGAATTTTCCCTGCATTCAGTTTATAAAGTACTAATGCTACTGGGATATTGGAAAAACACTCTGGAACGAGATAACAGCAAACCACTTCCATATTTTTTTGTGAGGAAAGCTGCAAGGATAGGTACCAGGAGCTGAGCTTGATCTGAGGGAGACTTTGTCTTTTCTCACTCTCTATCTCACACACACACATAGATCTAGGGCCAATGTGGCACCCAGATATGGCAGTGGGTCTCCCATCAAATTCCTAGCCTCCAGCTTTCCTAACCAGGACTATCTTAAAGGGCATGGTTAACAAAGTAAAAGGGCAGCCCCAAAGGTGTGATTGAAGCTCTGATCATTTTTCATACTTTTTTCATACAAATAACAAAACAGGTAGAGATTCAATTGCACCATTGCAGATACTAACCATCAGTCCCAAAAAGGACCTACCACAAACTCAATATTTTGTCCCCCTATGATAGATCGAGATGCAAATGAATTACAACTTAGTATTAAATCACTATGTTGGGCTGGAATTTCCATCTTCACCTACTGCCCCATGTCTATTGAGAAATATACAAGAATAATATAGCAGGGGTCCACAACTGCCTGGGCTGTGGCCTGGTGCTGGGATGCAGCCTATTCAGAACCGGGCCGTGGAACTAGTAAGTGCACATGAGTGCACATGTGCGAAGCTACATTTTTGAAAGCAACACATATGCGCATGTGCAAAACCATCCCCTCTCCATTCCCCTGCCACTGGTTCTGCTGGTCCACCAAGCTGGAAAGGTTGCATACCACAGTAATACAGGTAGTCCTTGACTTACAATAGTTCACTTAGTGCTGTTTGAAGTTACAATGGCAGTGAAAAATGTGTCTTATGACCATTTTTCACACTTATGACCATTGCAGCATCCCCATGGTCACGTGATTTCCATTTGGATGTTTGGCAACTGACTCACATTTATGATGGTTGCAGAGTCTCGGGGGTCATGTAATCACCTTTTGCAACCTTCTGACAAGCGAAGTCAATGGGGAAACCAGATTCATTTAACAGCCATATTACTAATTTAACAACTGCTGTGATTCACTTAACAAATGTGGCAATAAAAGTCATAAAATGGGGCAAAACTCACTGAACAAATTTCCCACTTAGCAACATAAATGTTGGGCTCAATTGTGGTCATAAGTTGAGGACTACCTGTATTGGATTGAAAATTTTAAGGAATAGTTAATGTAATTCAGATTTACCCTTTCATTACTTTTCTAAAGAGAATAATTAGAGATATCCTAACTAAAATTAAACTATGAATCAATTCTTTGAGTTTCAAGAGTCTAATTCTGGAGTGCTTTTTTCATTTTGGTTTGGTTTTTATTTTTTTAAAAAAGGAGTCCAATAGAGAAAATTATTTAAACCAGCAGTCCTCAGCCAATATTTTCATACAGAATCATGGACTCTTTCATACACTGGACTGAAATGTGTTATCAATGACTCACAAAAGCGATGGGAAGGAGTTGATTAGTAGAATCAGCTGTAGTGCCCATCAAGTGATTTGGAGTGGTCTTCATTGCTTCTTCGCTAATCAATTTGCTTCAGTCAAATAAACATCATAGAAGTTATGTAAATAAATGCGAGTTTAGAAACATTTTTACTGACTTGCTGCTACTGCATTTCTCACAACTTTGCCATAAAATCAACAGGAACCTTACAAAGATTGTATTTAGACATCTCTTTGAACAAAAGACTTCATTTTCATTAAATGGCTGCAGCTAAACAAGCAAGCAAACAAAAAAAACCCTGTAATAAGATGGACTTCTATTGGAATGGTTTTGATTGTGCACGTGTGGGTTTAAAATGCTATTTTAATAAAAACAGAGGCATACATTAAGAAAAAAAATAAGCTTTAGTAGTTACTGATGCGTTATCTTGACCGCCTTCCTGGGGTCAGTAACCTATGCCAGTGATGGCGAACCTTTTAGAGACCGAGTGCCCAAAACCCACCCCCCGCCTTCCCTCCGCCTCCTGCCCTGCCTGCTCCGCCCCCACCTGCCCCCTGCCCCACCCACCCAAAGGGCCACGCACTGCCTCCATGGCCTGCCACAGCAGATTGCCCAGGCAGCCCTGCAGTGCCATGGCAGCCATGCCCTTCGCCCACACCCTGCAGCATCATCTGCACGCTATGGGGCGCAAGGGTGAAGTCTTGTCCCTGCTGCCCGGCTATGTCCTTGGCTGTGCTGCTCTGTATGGGCCATGCCCGGGGGCAACTCTCCTCCAGGGGGGCTGCTGGTGAGGAGGGGGCCACAGGGGAGGCGGGGCTGGGGTGTAGCATGCGTGCCCAGAGAGAGGGCTTCGAGTGCCGCCTCTGGCACGCGTGCCATAGGTTCGCCACCACTGACCTATGCTGTAATTTAATTGTGGTTTAATATAATCCTGGAACCCAGGCATTGTAGTTTGTAAACATAATAAGATTTTTGTGTGTGAATCTTGTTGTGATAAACTATGGTTAAATAAGCCCTGGATGTCACAATGTATGAACCCAGACAATGTCAGTGGTGTTAATTAATATTGATCCATACAGATTCCATCAGGCATCCATAAACGATGATGGAAATGACAATTTAGTGCCTGAGACATTTACAATGAAGGTTATTAGTTTCAAAATGGCAGGTAGTGACCAGGTGAACAAATCCCTGCTCCCTTTTAATTTTATAATGTTTTATAATCACAAACATAGTGCCTATATAGGTAGTCCTCAATTGACAATCATTTGTTTAGTGACTATTCAAAGTTACAATAGCACTGAAAAAAATGACTTATGATCATTTTTCATACTTACAACCCTTGCAACATCCCCATGGTCACATGATCAAAATTTGGCTGCTTGGCAACTGGCATGTATTCATGACAGTTGCACTGTCCTGGAGTCATGTGACCACCATTTGTAATCTTCCCAGCTGACTTCCAACAAGCAAAGCCAATGGGGGAGGGGGAAACAACTTTGCTCAACGATTCCATGATTCACTGAACAACTACAGTGATTGGCTTAACAAGTGATGTGATGTCCATTACTACAAATTACGCCTGCAGGTACCTGATATGAGTCCAGTTAAGACAAAGAACTTGATGGGCATCTCCATGTAGTTTTTCTGGCAACAATATGGAAATGGTTTGCCACTGGCTTTTTTCCAGAATGTATGTATGTTCGTTTAGTCTACAGACCTAGGATTTCCTGATGGCTCCTATTTAGAATATTAATGAGATGAGATACTTCTTAGCTTTCTCCAAGAACAGCCAAAATTGTTTGGTGCTACCAGTAGAATTCCCTCCCTCCTTGGCTAAAAATGTTTTAGAAATCAGAGTTCTGATGTGGCTTTGCAATAATTTTGTTCCTACAGGGATTAACTCTGCCTAAAGAAGAGCTGGAAAATACAACATTCTCATTCTATTTTTTAAACTGCTCATAAGCTTTGAATACCACTGGCGATACTTTGGGTATTCTTTGGGACTGGTTGTCTGAGCTGAAGTGTGGTGACACTATATCAAGCAGGTGCAATTTGCTGAAAATCCCACAATATTCCACTTCATTGGGGATTTTCCTATGCATTAAAATACAGAAAATTTTGTAACAATTTATATCTGGGGTTTTCTATGTTCTGTCTTCTAATTTACATTACTATTAACATAAACTAATTAAGAACAGTTTTAAAAAGTGCAAATGAAAGTACTTTCATTCTTTGACACATAAATTTCCCTGGTGTAGGCTTTTAAAATGCAAATTCCCCTGATATAAACTGAAAGTTAACAGTTACTATTTGCATGCAATTTTCAGTCATTTCTTAAATTTGCAGGTGGAATTTTTTTGGGTACATATATTGGTTTTTTTTTAAAAAAATAAGCTAAACATTTGTCTCACTCAAATGACCAGTGGGAACAGAGCATCTACATTTGTTTCCAGCAAAACATAAGGTGCTTTTTTTAAAAACAAACAAACAACAACCATAGAATGTTTTTGTTCTTAATGAATAGCCAGTGTTTCACATTATTTATGCTTCTAAAAGAAAAGTGGTAGCTATGCTACATAAAATTGCTGAGTCATCAGTATGCTGGTGTATGACAAAGACGATATCTACTATAGTTCTAGTTCTTTCTTTAGCATGTGTTGTAGTAATTGTGTATATTGATATATACAACCAGTAAACTAAGGGAAGGCTGATGAAACCAGACATAGGAGACAAGAGGGAGGTGAGCTAATTCCAAAGAATATTATGCATGCTTTGGGACTAATTTCAGATCCATCATTATCTCCATTTCCCCATATAACTACTTTCCAAGTTAGAATGAATGGTTGTGCCACCCATCAGTCTAGATTGTTCCCTGAAAGATAATCTGTCATCCTTATCCTGATTTTCCATACCAGCCTTGTGGTATTCTATCTCTTCCTTTCTGCTTTTCTCTGGTAAGAGCCAAGGAATCCTTAAGGATCCTCAAAAGATAAATGTTGCACTTTATATGTTGTTTTCTTCCCCATGGCATGAAGTGAATCAAAGCAAAGAGAGGAATAGGTCAATGCAAAGATATTTAGGAGAAATGTTTGGAAGGTGTAGATTGACTGGAATCTTGTTAAAAGTTTATTTTGTTACTGTCTATAATAGATATTTAAGTTTCTATTAAAACAAATTAACAATAAAATTAGGTCATCTATGTGATTTTGATGCTTTCAATCAACAGGGAAATAACTTTCAATTTCCAGATGTGCCCAGAGAATCACAATGCAAGATAGTGTTTAAAGTGCTCTGTTAGTTATGAAAGTAGATCATGCTACGGTATGTTCATTGATGCTTCTTGTTTAGAACTGTATCCTCTAAATGTTGCTTGATCATCTTTTCATGTTACATGTTTACAATTGTGTCATGTGATTTGCTATTATTCCAACTCTTACTTTTCTACTCACATTTTTTTGATGCCCATTCACTTTTCCTTTTAAGATTTATTTCAAGAAGTTAATATCCAGTGTACTTTTCTTTACGTATAAACGTTTTTGAGCTTGTTTCTAAATGCTAATTGAATAGTGTACTTTGACTGTTGGGTAGAGTGCTACATAGCCTTGAACTTACATCTTAGGATAATAATAATAATAATAATAATAATAATAATAATAATAATAATAATAATAATAATAATAATAATAATAATAATAATAATAATAATAGTAAAAAGAGAGGTGTGAAAAATATTTGGAGAGAGATGCTACTACTTGTGTTCTAGATATACTTAACTCTCACCTTAATCTTTCTCAAACAAAATGTCCAAGTGTTTCAGAAATACTGTTACCTCTGTTTAATGCTCTTTGTGGATTCAGAAAAATACTTAAACTTACAATTTACAATTAACTTTTGATATAAAACCTTTCTTCAACAATTAATCAAACAGCTAACTATTTTAAAGTATTAATTATAGGCAGGTTTAGATGTTTAAATGTTTTATTCACATTAGTGGACTTTATAATGCATAGAAAACTACTAATAAGGTATTGTGTTGTATATATTTCAATATCACAATGATAGCTACCTATCAATATTAGCATTATTGATATTCAGAGATTTATTGCCAGTGTTTTTCTTCCAGGAAGGAGGTATTGGCAAACAAGATGTCAATGCTAGTGATAGCAATAGGCTTCATTTATGCATAGCTCTCAGATAATATTATTTTGTGCCATTTACTTATAGACTTGGCCTATAGCCTTGGCACTGGCTTCCAGCATCCATAGAAGGGGAAATCATGTAAGTCTAAGATCTGCTCCCATCATTGAGAATTGCAACAACCCTGAATCCTGAATTCCAACAAAGACTATCAGAAAGCTGTAAAATATCTTCTCATTTAAGTATCAGTCTTATCAGTATTGAAAGGTCAGCTTGTTCCCCATAGTCACATGATCAAAATTCGGATATTTAGCAACTGGTTTATATTTATGACAGTTGCAGTGTCCTGGGTCATGTGATCACCTTTTGTGACCTTCTGTCAAGCAAAGTCCATGGGAAAGCCAGATTCACTTAGCAACCATGTTACTAGCTTAACAACAGCAATGATTCACTTAACAACTGTCACAAGAAAGGTCATAAAATGGGGCAATCACTTAACAAATGTCTCATTTAACAACATAAATTTTGGGCTCAGTTGTGGTCATAAGTCAGGGACTACCTGTATTATGATGCAAATAAATAATAGTCCTGATAACAAGCTGTGGCTTCCTTGTATGTTACAGTTTGTCTAAATCTACTACATAAACCAGGGGCAAACATGGACCAAATAAACTCACTTTCTTCTGTCTTACGTTTAAATAAAATATCCTCCTAAGCTGTCATCTGAATAATGCTAGAAAGGAATTGTAGCATATACTGTACTGTAGTAACAAGAAGTAATAGACATGTTGTTGCTGTTATCTTGACATACACTCTATTCCATCAAAAACAAACTTTCCTAAATGAAGTTGGATTAGAGATGAATAGAACTTTCTTGACAAGATTTTGCTTTTTTAAACCTCTTTCTTCTTCTGATATTTGTCCTGAGCAGAAATTTAAACATTCTTAAACTTTAGGTTAGGTGAGGCTTTGTGACAAAGTTGTAAGGATACCAGGAAGAAATGTCCCATGTCTTAAAACAGCCCATCTAAGGGGAAGAGAGCATCAGAATGAAGAACAAATTATCTTGGCCGCCCAAGTCAAGAAAGAGCCCATACATGAAAGGAGGGGAGGTAACTTCTGCAATCTCCTAGCATGGGGCTTTTCAACCAGTGGTACGGGTACCACCTGTGGTACATTGGCACCTGGCAGGTGGTACGCGACCATCCTAGAAAAGTGGTAGCGGGGGAGGGGAATGAGCTGAACTGGTGGCAGCACCGCACAAGCCTGAGCGAGAGATGGCTGGAGCTGCAGGGCTGTCAGGGCTCAACGGAAGTGCCAGGATCAGCGCCAGGCTCCAGCTGGAGCTTGGCGCTGATCCTGGTGCTTCTGCTGAGCCCTGAAGAAGCACCGATCAGCTGGAAAGCAGCACTGATCCTGGCACTTCTGCTGAGCCCAGAAGAAGCAGTGATCAGCTGGAATGTTGCAGCATCTCCAGGGTCTTGTGATTTACATTCAGATGCTTGGCAACTGATTCATATTTATGACGGTCACAGTGTCCCACGGTCATGTGAAGTGAGCAAAACCTGCTGCAACCACCCAGCAGATGGGGGGAATAAAAACCAAACACCCCCCCACCCCACCCCCGCTGCCAATCCTCAACAGAAATGCTCACAACAATGAAAACCTTGGATAGGAGGAAGTGCATCGTTGGGCGCTGTTTTGCTCGGCTGTGGCTTGGGGGGGCACTTTTTTCAGTGCCATTGTAACTTCGAACAGTCACTAAGCGAACCTGTACTTTATCACTTTTTTCCTTTTTTGGGGGGGGGGGTCATCAAGTTTTTGACACCTTGCTAGGCAACTGGTGGTACTTGTATGTTGCCATATCCTAAAAGTGGTACAATGAGTGAAAAGGTTGAAAAGCCCTGTCCTAGCAGAGGTAGTAAACCTCTGGGCTGAAATCTCACTAATGGTCAGTGATATTGCTTACGAACCACATGTACTTGAATACAGCCAAGAAATGGCATTTGAGATGTAAATGAGGGATGTAACCATCTTCTTAAACCTGGCACTTTCAAATATGTTGAGTCTTGCCAAAGACTGCATTGGCTGGGAATGTTAAAATGAGTTGTGGTTTTCCCACATCTGCAGGACATAACATGAGCAATGTTCCCCCTAAATATTTTCTCAAACACATATTTTTATATAACAGTTTTTATAATAATTTTTCTCCTGCTTGTAAGAGATGTTTTGAGCAAGTTTTTCTTGTGACATAAGCTTCTGGGGGAAAAAAGCTTGGACAGTACTTTCATGTGAATTTTTGGATTAAAATCAATTTGAGTCAGGAACGCGTACTAATGGAAGAGGAAATGCCTGCTAGGAAATAGGGTGGGAATAGGAAAGAAAAGGAGTGGCTTAGCACCTGTAGATAGCATTGCTCAGGGTTTTAGTTGGTAGATTTGACAAATTCTGGTGGGTAGGACTAAGCTACCTCATCCTAGGGCTGCAAAAGTGTGGGTACGTAGGGCCAGTGACCAGGGATCCATGACCAAGAAGGGGGAAAATAAAATCTCCAGATGCCATCCATTCATAGATTTTTACTATCTCAGGGATGGTTAAACCAACTTTGCCTGGATGTTAGACTATGAATATCCATGGCATGAGGTCCATCACTATCTTAGGCTATTCTAACATCTCATTGATTGTCTTCAGAAAATAATGAAGAGTACAAGTAGTCCTTGACTTATGACCACAATTGAGCCCAAAATTTCTGTTGTTAAGTGAGACATTTGTTAAGTGAGTTTTGCCCCATTTTAGGACTATTCTTGCCACAGTGGTTAAGTGAATCACTGCAGTTGATAAGTTAGTAAAGTGGTTGTTAAGTGAATCTGGCTTCCCCATTGATTCTGCTTGTCAAAATGTTGCAAAAGATGATCACGTGACCTTGGGACACAGCAACAGTCATAAGTATGAACCAGTTGCCAAGCCTCTGAATTTTGATCACATGATCATGGGGATGCTGCAAAGGTCGTCAGTGTGAAAAATGGCCATAAGTCACTTTTTTAAGTGGTGTTGTAACTTTGAATGGTCACTAAATGAACTGTTGTAAATCAAGGATTACCTGTAATGTAAACAGGGATTTAAATAATGCAAATGGATTTAATGGATGAAACATTCCCTAAATGAGATTAATAGATACTAAATTAAGAAACTGATCTGGATTGTTTTCTGGATGGACATAATTTTAAATGCATAGTTTTAAAATTTCAGTGTGCATAGTTTTAAAGTTTTAATTGCTTTGCTATTTACATTTTTATGTTCTGTAAACTGCCCAGATCACCCAATCGGGGAGCTGGACAGCATATAAATTAAATAAATAAATGAAAAAAGAGCATTGCTAAGATTTGGAAGGACTTTTTAGAAGTGACAATCAAAAGGATAAATTTTGTTTATCGATACAAAAGAAATCTGTTAAAATTCTGAAGAATTTTCACTTTAAAATACAAATGAGCAGAAAACTACTTCTGAAACTTTTGTTTTTGAGGGGTTTAAAGAATATTTTTTAAAAATCATGGAAAATTTATAAGATTGGCTTGTTTGACCAAGGTTAAAAGAAATAAATAATTGTACAGTATCTGATTGCCCTTATTGGACTTTTGCTGACAAAGATTGATTGATGTAGCATTTGGACCTGTTTTCCTTATCTAAGAGATGAGCTATGAATAGAAGACAGACTGTTTATTTTATTTTATTTTATTTTATTTTATTTTATTTTATTTTATTTTATTTTATTATTTTATTTTATTATTTTATTTTATTTTATTTTATTTTATTTTATTTTATTTTATATTTTATTTTATTTTATTTTATTTTATTTTATTTTATTTTATTTTATTTTATTTTTTTTTTTTTTATTTTATTTTTTTTTTTTTTTTTTTTTTTTTTTTTTTTTTTTTTTTTTTTTTTTTTTTTTTTTTTTTTTTTTTTTTTTTTTTTTTTTATTTTTTTTTTTTTTATTTTATTTTATTTTATTTTATTTTTTTATTTTTTTTTTTTATTTTATTTTATTTTATTTTATTTTATTTTATTTTATATTTTATTTTATTTTATTTTATTTTATTTTATTTTATTTTATTTTATTTTATTTTATTTTATTTTATTTTATTTTATTTTATTTTATTTTATTTACAAATGGTGATAAATTATTATTATAGCAGTTTTTACCTGCTGTGATATCCTGTACTTAAAAATGCTTCAGCTCTTTTGCTTAGGTAATGATTCCTGCATATCTGAATCAAGGTCATTTTGCTTACTTTGCACATGTGTGTATTCATAATAGGGTAATCCTTTTGAACCTAGTATCTACCAGAAATGTTTGACTTCATTCCCCAGCTACTTTCTATATACTTCACGAGAAGGTTGACATAAAATACTGTATACTTGTTTGCTTGTTTATTTGCACAATGTAGAGTCTGCCCAATTCCACAGCTGCTTAAAAATAGATTGCATTAGATGGAATGAATTGTTCAATAGAAATTTATAGCATGCTTTAACAATAAAAGTTCATTAATAAATAGAAAAAGAAAAGCTAATGGGAAAACTCAGTAAAACAACCAACAGCATACAAAAATAATCCAGATTCTCTGGTGCTACTGGTTTATTTACATATAAAATATCAAAACTAGGTCCACTGCATGACTATGAAAGATGATGCAAGGTGAAGAAAGCAAACAAATGGCTCCCCCCAAAATACTAGTGTCTCTGAGCAAGTTAGAACTGATGAGCCACTCACTAATAAAGTATAGATCAGTGGTTCTCAACCTTTTTAATGCCATGACCCCAACCGGTCGTAAGTCGAGGACTAAACCGGTCGTAAGTCGAGGACTAAACCGGTCATAAGTCAAGGACTAAACCGGTCGTAAGTCGAGGACTACCCAACCGGTCGTAAGTCGAGGACTTTCCCTGCCCGGGAGCGCCGCGCATGCGTGGTTCTGCCCCCTGCGCCGGCCGAGGCGTAGCTGGCAAGCGGCAGAGACGGAGCAGTCCGACCACCAGCTGGCCCAGCCCAAGGGAGGTAAGGCACCCGCCGGAAAAGGGAAAAAAATGGCGGACAAAAAAATGGCAGACAAAAAAAATGGCGGACAGCCTTGCTTGGTGACCCCCGTGAAATGGTCGATTGACCCCAAATGGGGTCCCGACCCACAGGTTGAGAACCACTGGTATAGATGGTAGACGATCAAAACATCTTTGTGGTTTTGGGTCCTCCTTTATTGAAGCAGCCACTCTCTTCTCTTCCAAACAATCATGAAAATGTGTCTGGCTTTCTTCATGTTCTAATGACCTGTATAACTGTAGAAATGGGCATGTGTTTCTAGCATATATTTTTTGACAATGGGAAAAGCAGTGGACATATTCTTGCAATCTTCCTGAGTAACAGCAACATTTCTGATTCTTCCAATAGGGTGGCTTCTCCTTGATGCTTTCATCATGCAATCCCTGGGCTTAATATCTGACAAACTATAATTATGTTATCCACTTTTGTCTTTAATACTCAGCACAGAAACTAAGAAACAAAAATAATTAAGGCAGAAAATACAGAGCAGCTGCGTAGTATATTTGACTGAAAATAATAGGAAGTATTTATTTGGACCAGGGATCCAAATAACCATGACCAGAATCTTTAAGATAATCTTTTCTTTTCTTTATATCATCATTCTGATAAGATATCTGAACCAGCTGCGATACAGTGATCATCATGGAAACGAAGGTGAGTCAAGGCACGAGTGACCATGGGTGCCACCTCCCGATCCAGGGAATAGATGCAACTGGCACACGGGATGCATTTCTGCAAAGGGTCTCCTAGTCATCTGGTTTTCAAGTACTGTAGAAGCTGAAAGTTTTGAAGGACCCTCAAGTTGTACTCCAGTTCCATACAGATGGATTTTTTTTTATATTGTTAGGTTTGTTTCTTTGTTTTGGTTTTTTTATTACTAATTTTAATGTATTACTTTTGAGTTAAGAATCCAGACAGTTTATATTTCATTTGCCAATGAAGATAAACATCCTGCCCACCTACTGAAAGAAAATGTTAGAGGATCCAAGTTCAGTATAATTGATAATCTTTAGCATATGACATACATGGCAATATCAAATTTGTGCTGGCCCTTGAAGCAATGCCCCCAAATCATATAATGGTCCTGTAGTAGAGTAGAGAGCCGCTTCCCATTTACTGTTGCTATCTGACCCAATTCCCGGTGCAACCAACTTAACAAGTTTGTTTGGGTTTTATTGCCTAAACCAGTGATGGCGAACCTTTTAGAGACCAAGTGCCCAAAAACTGGCCCTGCCCCTGCTCCACCCCCTGCCCTGCCCCCACTCTGGCCCCCCACCCCCCATCCCGTCTGCCCACAGGACCACTCACCGCCTCCAGGGCCCACCGCAGATCGCCCAGGCAGCCCAGCAGTGCTATGGTGGCCACACCCTCTGCCTGGACCCTGCAGCATCAACTGCATGATGGGGTGTGAGAGTAGAGTCTTGTCTACGCTGCCTGGCTGCCATGTCCTTGGCTGTGCTGCTCCATGTGGGCCATGCTTGAGGGCGACTCTCCTTCAGGGGGGCTGCTGGAGAGCAGGGGTCACGGGGGGAGGCAAGGCTGGGGAAACGGCACGTGTGCCCACAGAGAGGGCTCCGAGTGCCGCCTCTGGCACCCGTGTCATAGGTTTGCCACCACTGGCCTAAACTGTAGACAGTATTAATCTTGAATTGCTCACTCCATCTAAATGAAATGTTTAGGTTTTAATTACTTGGCACCCATAAGAAAAAAATCCAGGTATCTCTACTAACTATATGTAAGGGTTGTCAGTAATAAATATTTTAGATTTTACTGGTAGATCTTTGGCCTTTTCTGGTGCAAAAGGTTATTGGACATGTGCTCAGTTTTTACCAACAGTTATAATTTATTGATGGGCTGCAAGAAAATATTACTTTAGATTCTTTACTCATCTCACACTCTCAAACAGATGGAATAAATATATTTAAAAATGAATTAACATATTTTTTAAAAAAAGTGCAAATGCATTGTATTTTTTAAAAAAAATTTAATCAGTTGGAAAAGGAAAGCTGCCTACCCCCTCTTACCCTTAAGCCTTTCTGTTTGAGGTTTAGAAAGGCCATCTGGAGTTTTCTCAATTTTTCCTTCTTTTTCATGTTCCCTTAATTTACAAGAGGAATAGTCAGCTGGCTAGACTCTAAATTCAGAACATTTCATTCTAGATTTTATTGACATTTTTCCATTTTATTTATCATTTTAAAACACTATTATCTGAGCCAGCAGAAATACACAACCATTTTGTAAAAGTTACATACATTTACAGAACAATGAGAAAGTTCACACGTATCTTATTGACTACCAAATCAAAAGATGGCTTGCATATGAAACTTAATAATTTTCATCAGTATACATTTCTTTACTATGTCAGCATAATGTTTTTCAATAGGCAGTATTATCATATTTAATTGGCAAGATCAAACTGTAGACCTAAAAGGGACACAAGCATTGTGGTCCAACCATATACTTCCAGGTTCTTGCCAGAGCAACACCAGGGCTTTCTGCATTCACCTTCACAATGCTTGGCTTCCTTTTACAATTCTAACTGCTTGTTCCACCAACTGTCTTGGAAACTTTCCCATTCAGTACAAAAAAGTCAGGACAGGATTTGATACTGACAGTGAGGACAGGAGTGGGATGCACAGCCTGTCTTCTCTTCCATGAATTCTCTGAAAAGATGAAGAAATGACACCTGCATAGTTCTTGTATGTGACAGTAAATTCAGTTTCATATTATTTTTATAAGGTTGATGTCTGTATATAATACTCATAGAGGGCAAAGCTTGCTGTGAACTGTGGTGGAGTTTTAATTATGTTTTGCTTTTTTTTTTTTTTTTGCATACCATATGCCCAATCACATACAAATCGCTATCTATTGAACAAATCAGCAGTTCCTATGGATTCAGATGGCAACGTTAAGGATCTAAATTAAGCAAGATCCTATAACAGGGCAGAGATGCAAATCATATTCTTCTGTAGATTTGTCTCTTTTCACTTCTAAAACTTTATAAAGATAGAAACACAAAAGGGCACATAATGTGAGAGGGAGTTTGATCCTGAGCCCCAGTTTCCTATGCAAACTTTTCTCTACAAAGAATTTTTATGTAGGTTTACATTAAAAAAAATAGATCCTGTACCTGCAGCCTGATATGGCATACTGTAATCCATTCTGTCATCTAAGAATTTTACTATATCATTCTGCTGAAGTTCATGTTTGTAGAATAATATTCTAATAAATGATAAGCTGTTAATTGATGTAGATGGATGTGTGAATTAAGCCAAAGACTAATAGTGTAGAAGAATTTAAAAAACAACTAAAGTGGAAGTAGAGTGATATGACTCTAGGGTGCACTGCAATGAAAATAGGATGCCTGATGTATCACCAAAGTGATAATGCACAGAAGAAAAACCATGCATGCACCATGCACAGTTAAACAACAATAAAAGTGTATTATTTAGCTGATCAAAAGTTAAAGCAGATTGCATGAAAAAGTTATAAGATCCTGCCGAGAATTGTTATTCTTTAGATTATGGATGAACAAGCATATTTTAAATTGTTTGAAACTAGACAGAGTGGGGACCAGTTATACTTCTCTGGGGGAAAAAATCCACAATCAGAATGCCACCATCAAGCAGGTTCATGTCACTGTGGTCAAATTGTGAGCCAAACCCACAAACAGGACCACAAGCAGATTTCTTAATATATGAGGTGGATAATGTCAACGGAGGCAGTTTTTAAAGTATTTAGGTCCTAGTCTCTAATCTAGACAGCTTTGATAAAGATAATGAAGTTGGATTCTCCACCTAGAGGCCACCTCTACCAGTTTAGACTGGAAGGACATTGACACTAAGATGTTATATCAACAAAATACCTGTTACCTATATAATGCCAGATGGATTGGTTTTCCAGTGAGTCAAATAAAATTCCAGTTGGTGACTGCCTTCTGATCTGTGCTGATGTTGCAGCTGATATCTAGCCAAGGGGAAGTGGGTCAAGTCTGATTGGGGGCAACCACGAGAGAAGTAGGAAGGGGACTTTGCACAGTAATGTAATGTGCATTGCAATGTTATGACACAATCTCCACTTTTATGCAACAGCACCATGCAAGGAAAAAAGGAGAAAAAAATGATAATGATTTATTTTGGTGTCATGGTGATTAGGACTGGATATTTATTATCGATTCCCTAAACTTTCTGATCAAGCCTTAATTTTTCACAATATTAAACCAAGGAATTTGTTCTGCAACAATTAGCTTGCTTTCCCTGGCTTGATACCCCCCAAAGAAAGATGATTTGCTGTGGAGTCCAGTTTATTAATTACCCTTTCAGAACAGAATAGAATAAAATGAGCTACAATAAACTTGGAAAAAGAGTAAATGCACTGATTCCAATCAAAATAAATCTCCATTTACTCCATACTTATTGGCTGCATTTTAACCCCTTTCAAAGTCGATAATCCCAATTTCTAGTTCCAAAGCATGCCTTTTTAAGTGTTTTTAACAAATAGGGAAAATGTTCTTGTGATTTATTTAGCAGTATTCTGACACCATTAGGAACACTTTCTCTTTTAACTTAAAAACCAGGAATTTAAAACATTTCTTGCTCTAGGTTGTTAATTAGGTGTAGGCTATGGTCCAATGCACTTTCTCAGCATTCACACTTGATGTGTGGGAAAGTCAGGAGAAAGGTGCTGCCACCAAATAGTATCTATATAGGGAAAGTCTGCAACAACAACATTGTGGCAGTGGTTAATGCTGATAGTCCAGATTCCTGTCAATCATGTCCACTCCCAAGATATTTCTGTTTCATTCCCACCTTCCCATATTTTTAAAATCCAATTCAACAACTATCAGTAAACACACTGCTCAGGTTGTCATTTAGCTTGAAGTTGTTATCTAGTTTTTCAGACAGGAGAAGAGTTCAGTCTTGACATTTTTGCTCTTGACAACCTCCAGTTTTCCTTGGATACTGATTCTGACATTCCATGTCTTCGTGGTAGGCATGCTATATAGCACTGAACTTTCCTTTCACCTCTTTTTGGGATCCTTTCAGTTTTGATCTAGTTGTATCATAAGTACTAGTGCCTTTTGTACTTGCCCTGTATTCTTACCCAGTAAATTGGGTATCTTCTGAGCTGGGAACTTACCTCCAAAATCATGTTAACATTGTACTGGTTGTGAATACTTTCTTTCTTTCTTTCTTTCCTTCTTTCTTTCTTTCTTTCTTTCTTTCTTTCTTTCTTTCTTTCTTTCTTTCTTTCTTTCTTTCTTTCTTTCTTTCTTTCTTTCCTTCTTTCATACTGTAAGTGGGGTTGTCATTTCCTTTTCTATAGGATCATATTTAGTTATATGATAATTTCAGAGTCTCCTAATTACAGAACACTATCTGGGATATAGAGAGATAGTAGAGGCATGAACAACAAGTAGGTTAAACCACCCAAAAATGGATTCAAAATCTTACTCAAATTCAGGCTGGAAGCTGTTTGGGCATAAGATCTTAGATTTTAACCATTTCATACATGTACTATAAGCATACATGTGTTTCATATTTATCTGATAAAATATCAATTATGCCTCCACATCCTATGAAATATTTTCTCCTAAAGTTACAGATATACAGGTAGTCCTCAACTGACAATAGTTCATTTAGTGACCATTCAAAGTTACAACGGCACTGAAAAAGTGATTTATGACTATTTTTCACATAACCATTGCAGCATCCCCATGGTCACATGATCAACATTTGGATGTTTGGCAAGTGATTCATATTTATGGCAGTTGCAGTGTTTTAGGCTCCTGTTTTAATATATACCAGGGGTAGGCAACCTTGGCTCTTTTATGACTCGTGGACTTTAACTCCCAGAATTCATGAACCAGCCATGCTGGCTCAGGAATTCTGGGAGTTGAAGTCCACAAGTCATAAAAGAGCCAAGGTTGCCTACCCCTGACCTATACTATACTTTTGCGATTTTCTGACAAGCAAAGTCAATGGGGAAGCCAGATTTACTTAACAATCGTGTTATTAACTTAACAACTGCAGTGATTCACTTAACAACTGCAGAAAGAAAGTTTGTTAAATGGGGCAAAATTCACTTAACAAATATCTCGTTTAGCAACAGAAATTTGGTTATAAGTCAAGGACTATCTGTAATTTAATAGACCTCCACTGCAACTCATTCTTACTTTGCAACTTCTGTCAATTTTATCAAGTATTTCATCCATTCTGTCCAAAGCCTGACTGAAAGTTTGCACTGAGGATTTTTTCAACTTTCTTTATCCTCTGACTCTTGTGTTCAGCCTTCAAGGTCTCCTTATCATAAAAGAAACAAAAGCAATCTCCATGTTCCTATGACAAAATATTTTCTAAATAATTCAAAACAATAATTCCAAATACCTCTGGCCCCTTAATCCATAATCAGTTTTCCAAAATCTATATACTACATAGCCTTTTGTTGCATAGTTAAAAAAAACAACCTACCATCCTTTTTAAAAAAAAAGATATTTAAAATCAAATTTATACCATTGTCTTTTGAGGAGGCAGAAACTCACTTGATGAATATACAGTAAAATCTTGCTGAGAGGTTTTAATATTGGAGATATTTGATTTTAATCTCTCCAATATGCAAATAAATAAATAAACAAATTTAAAAGCAATTAAGATATAAAGCTCAGCCGAACCCAATGTCCTTAAATGCTGCTTTGCAAATGTAAGCTTGATGTAGTTCTAACTCCCAACTACTCCACTCATAAGCTGAACATAAAAATGGCAGCATTCACAGTCTACTCATTAGGAGCAGCTGTCTGGAGTCAGGTGGATGATCTCAATGATATCTCCTTTGCTCTGGATAGATTACACTGGCTTGGATCCAGCATTCAGCAGCAATTCCCCTACCAAAAGTTGTCTTGCTAGGCAGAGAAATCCAGCAAGGTGTCTGCTTTCCATGGTGCTTAGAGGCAGTCTCCCAGTTGGACTTGTTTTTTAGCTTGAAAAAAAGAAAGAATTGTGAAGCTGGTCTAATATTAGAAAAGACAAGCTAACTACATCTATTCAGTCTTAAAAGATAGGACAGGGTTATTCATCAAGATGATGAAATAATATCTCTTACAGACTGGTACATTGGTACTCAACTGCTTTGAAATTCATCGATTTTAGTACTCAATCCGTTTTTGATGCAAAAAAATTGTCCTGGTACTCATATTTTGTCCTGGAGCAATAAACGGGGTGGAGGTGGGATCTACTCTTACTAACCAGCTCAAGAGTGGGATGCCACCATCGGGGCTCGAAGCCAGTTGGCAGAACCAGGATTTTTAGAGCCTTTCGGAAGGCCAAGAGGGCGGGAGTGGATTTCATCTGGGGAGTGTGGTGTTCCAAAGGGCAGGAGACATGGCAGAAAAGGTTCCTTCCCCCCCCTGGAGCCTGCCAGCCAAAATTCCTTGGCCAGTGGGGTCCATAGCATTCCCCTTTGCCAGAATGAGTGGAATGGGCCATTCTCATTGGAGATTGTTAGCCTTTTCATTAAAACTATGACTAATCTTTTTGTAATAACTAGGCTCAAGCTATAGTTAAGTTAAAAGGGAAGGGGAGGAGAAAGGAAAACTTCAATATATAATAAACAAATTTGCATTTATCAAAACCAAGATACATATCAGTCCTAATACATGTCTTTAGAAGATAATTAATTTTTTTCAATAGAGAAGTTAATTTTTAAAAATAATAATAATTCATAGCTACAGTTTTGTCACTTGGATGAAAAGGTGGTATCTCAGTGTTAGCATGTCAACTGAAAATTTTGCACTATTATTATTAATTATGTTGTGCTCTAGATTTTATGTGTACATCTTTCATTTCAGATATAAAGTTTATATTACATAGCTTTCTTCCATACATGATTGATTCAGAAGCAACTGAATTTGAAACCAGTTATCAAACTAATAAAGCTATAATACAAATGAATTCACAGCATGCACAATAGTGTTTGATTAGATGAAATTTATCTTGAAGAAGGAAGATTATGTTAGTATTTACTGACTTCTATAGATTCATGAAGTAATTAAAAATGCTTTCAATTTTATATGTTTTGCAGTATACCATATAATTCCCATGCTCTAGTATACACATACACAGGAAAAGTTACTGAATTAGTGGAGCTATGATATTTATCCAATATTTTGTTCTGTATTGTACATGCTTATGCAATAGAATTTAATTGATGCTTGTTTAAAAGGTGTTTTTGTTGTGTTTGCTGATTAACATGTAAAATTTAAAATGTACAAAATCTTTCCCTAAGGCAGAGAATTCCTTTTTTATTTAGGCTGTGAATCATTACATGAATACGCTTCTCAAGCTTTGCAACTTAATCTCCCCTCCCCCACACCCCTCACTTATTCCTTGCTGAGTAGAAAGTAAACTATTGCTGTGATGTGAAAAATGGATCATAACTCTGAGGAGGAAGATCACACTTCATTAAAACAACAATCAATGGGTTCCAGTTTACAAAGGAAAAGAAACTAAGAACAATAGGAGGGAAGATTTCTTTTTATAAAGATGTTGAATTGTGGAGCAGGAAATTCTAGAATTCTGATTGGGTGTCTGGATCTTTGGACTATGAAGGGAAAACTGGATAAATTATGTAAGGATATATTGTGTTATTGTTGAGAACCATTATTCTTTTTAGAGCAGGCAGGCATTCTGGAAATAGTTTTTGTCAGCAAGTGAGAACCTTGACAGGCATTAGGTGCCTCTCACCAGTTACTTTATTTCAATTTCCTTATTAGGCTAGTTTTCCTCAGTCCCAAAGGGCTGGGACTTCATTGCTTATAGTCAATTTCATTTTTTAAGCAGGATTAACAGAATTGGAAGAGACCTTAGAGGTCATCTAGCCCAACCCCCTGCTCAAGCAGGAGACCTATACCATTTCAGACAAATG
This sequence comes from Protobothrops mucrosquamatus, assembly GCF_001527695.2. Lineage (NCBI taxonomy): Eukaryota > Metazoa > Chordata > Lepidosauria > Squamata > Viperidae > Protobothrops > Protobothrops mucrosquamatus. Next base: position 608,482 of record NW_015386632.1, on the reverse strand, counting down.
GCTGTCGAAATTCTTCTTGAAAACCTCCAGTGATGGAGCATCCTATCCTGCTTCTATTAATAGTAAGCAATGTTTCTATAATTTTTTTTCCAGCAAGGGCAGGATTAGGGACATTGTTACCAGCAGGAATAGTTTAGGTCTTACAGATTTATGTGAAATGGGAAACTGAACCTGGTCCCTCTCATGTTTGCAAGGTCAAGGAAAAATTTATGAAAATAAACTCCCATCTTATTTCAGCCATAATGCTATGAAGTCACCCAATAAACTTGCAGCCTCTCAGGGAAATTGAGGTGGATACCTATTATTTTTATTACTAGAAACCTTGTTGCAACAGGATTTCACTAGCTTTGTGTTCTTAAAAGTCCAATGTAGATTTCCAGCTCAAAGGTCTTTTTTAAGTACAACTGTGGGGGGTTTTTTTGTTTTGTTTTTTGCTAATAAAAGGTTTGCAAAAGATTAAAACTGAAAAGGTTGCACTTGCATGTAGAGTAACATACATAACCTAATATTTTTGTATCCCAGCAAAAATGGCAAGCCACTTTTCTATATCATTGCCAAGAAAACTACACATACACGTATGTGAAACCATTAGGAGTCAAGCTTGATTTGAATGAGATTATATTTTATGCAAAATGGAAATATCCCTTGGATATGCCTTGGACAATCCATCTACCTAGGACCCTCTATACTTCAAGCCTACAAGTCAACCACATTTGCTAGAAGAAATGAAGGTGTTATTCTACCTAATTTATAAGAAAGTACCAAAGAAATCTGTTTCTGATATGTGTATAGGATTGTCCTACAAATCCATCAAAATAAATTGGAATTTTGCTTGGAATAAATGGTTTTAGATCAGTGTTTCTCAACCTCGGCAGCTTACAGATGAGTGGATTTCACTTCTCCAAATTCCTAGGAGTTGGGGAAATTCTAGGAATTGAAGTCCACACATCTTAAAAGTTGCCATGATTGAGAAACACTGGTTTAGACCTTAAAGCACAGTACAATACTGTGCCAGTATAGCTAATGTGCATGAACTCTCCCGATGATTGTACTATGTGGTTTTTAATTGTTTGATTATTTTTAATGTTTGCATTGTTTGTATGTCTGTTTTATTTTTTGGAGTGGGGGGAACTACTGCTTATGTTCTAATTAAAAACAATCCAGAGATGTGAAATAACAATATAAATTGAATAAATAAAATTGGCTCAATAAATTTGGCTGTTTGAGATGAAAGACAAGTTCTTCCTGCGCAGCAGTTGACCTGCAGAAAAGGAGCTGAGTCGGTGGTGAAGGAACAATATCCTTCTGCAGGACAAAATACCTGGAACAAACTGTATTTCCATTTATTGGAAGAGTATGCACAGAGGTCTACAGCCCTCACAACTGCTGCACTGCCTGATGCAATCGCCTTACTTGACTCAAAGATAAAGCTGTCATTAACTTCAGCAAGGACTAGAATTTTGATTTTCAAATAAAACCTTTCATTTAGGTGGCACGGTAGGGTACCATATAAACATAAATAACTCCGAAGTGATTCCATCGGCTTCAATAAGGCTCCAGATGGAATTGTTACACCCTGAGATGACTAGGCACTTCCAGCCTTGTGTGCCAGACTTAGAAAAGATTTGAACTGCTTTTCCTTTCAAGCAAGTAAGTTTCACTGGAAGTTGGGTGAAACTATTTAATATCCAAATGCTTCTGCTCAGTATAGAGCAGAGACCAATTTGAGACCACAGCAGTGTCTTAAATGCCAAGAATGCTCTATTATTTCCTCTCCACCTCCCCCCCCCCATTATCTTTCTGAATGGGGGCTGTCCGGATTTTTGGGTTAGTAGTTTTTTGGAAAGGAAAGAGTGCGTTGATCTTTGTGTGCATGCAGAGTGATGGGCGCTGTGGGGAGAATGGGTCTCAGCGTGCCATTCGCGTTTCTGCCACCCGTTCTCCCTCGCTCGCTCTTGCTCTGCAAGGCTGTGTGGGTGGGTGGTTAGTTTGCAGGGAGGGCTGGCTGGGTGGGTGGGTGGCTGTGCGGTTGGGAGGGAACGCAGACAGGTGGGCTGGACGAGTTTTCGCGGTAGTGGAGGCTGGTCGAAAAAGGAAGAGGGCGGCGAAGAAGGCAGCGGAGTGAGGTGTTTCACATGCCTTGGGCAGGTGTGTGCGTGCGTATTCCGTCCCTTAGCACAGGCGGGTAGAGGGGGCGGACTGCTCGTGTGTAGGCAGCAGGCAGGCTGGCGAGAGGTTTGCGCTCAGCAAGCGGCGCCTGAGACGCGGGCATGTGATCAAAAAGCAAGTGGCGGGGGGGGGGGGGGGGGGGGGGGGGGGAAAGGGGGGGGGGGGGGGGGGGGGGAGGAAGAGGAGGAGGAAAGAGGGAGGGAGCCGGCTACACTCTAGAATGAGCCGGGAGTTTGCAAGCTCCGAGGCGCTGCCGTAGGGCAGCCGGCGGGGAGGAATGTGCCTCACAAAGGACGCGCGCGCGTTTGGCAGGCCGCCTGGGGCGGGAGTCGCGGCGTGTGTTGGGGTAGGAGAGGAGTTGCTCGTTTTCCCTCCCTCCTTAGGAATCCCAAGCGGCGAAGGAGCGGCACCCGCAGTGTGAGGCTCCCCCTGGCTGTTTGGAGCGGGCTGCGTGAGAGAAGCGAGGGAGGGGGTGGGGGGGAAACGTCCAGAGAGCTGCAAAGAACAGCAGACACTTCATCCTGCGGCACCAGCAGGAAGAGAGGCTGGGCGCGCGAGGGAGAGCCGAAGCCCATGTGCGCAGGTGGGCAACACCCGTTTCCACTGCATTGTCAGCCGGCGGTGGCTGCAGACGTGCATTTGGGGAGGGGAAAAGAGGAGGGAACAGGACGCCAGATGGGAGGTCGGCATCCAAGAGCCGACGGCGAGTCCGGGATGCCGCTGGGTACGTGTGTGTCGTGGGTGCCAGTCTGTCTTTCTCAGTCTCAGAGATTGCGGCTTACAACTTGATATCCGCCTTTGGCTGGGTGGAAGCGGGAGACTGCGAGAGGGCTTGAATCGAGGGAGGGAAAATCAGGTTTGTTTCTCCTCCCCTTCATTTTGCAAGCGCTGACAATGTAAAAATGCACACGCATGCAACTGTAAACCGACTGTGTGTATGGTGTGGCTTATGGCAACGTCAGCGGGCATATCGGAACTACCTTGCGTTTTGTTGTTACTTTGCGATTTCGACTTAGAGGGGCTGGAGAGGGGAAGGAAGAGAGCGAAAGCAGCGTGTAGACACCTTGACAAGTAGCTTGGCGTCGAGTGAGCAGGGAGGCTTGCTTGCCATGTGCAAAAAACACGGTCTTTATTCAGGAGTGATTTTGAGGGAGGAGGAGATTAGCCCACGGCCCTGCGTGGAAGAGGCAAAATGCAACGGGGCATTGGAATCCGATTTAAGATAAAATAATCGCTACCAACCTGTGTCCAGATTTTAAGGAATTATCCTCCAACTTAACTTTTATTAGTACAGTAGTTGTGATGGCAGTGGAATAGCACTGCTAAGGAAAAACTTCTATGATAGGGGACTCATTGGACTTGTTTGCAAAAAGCATATAAAAATGTAAGAATATTAAAGATATAAAATGATCAGGATTTCTGATGAGACTGATCCATATGGTGGTTGAGACTAGTTATGTTACATATGAAGGTCCTCTTAAACATATCTTTGTTCCCTTTAAATTTTATTTTCTAGCTTCCAAAATGTAGAATATTTTGTAGAATCATATTTCATGTAAACTGTATGCTTATGATGGAGTCTGCATTTATTACTAGATAATTATGGCAATTTGCTACACTTTTAGATACTATTATATCAGGCAGTGTAGCAGATAAAACATTAAGGCAGGGATGGTATTTTACTTTTTCTACCTTTCATACAATTTCATTTAAATAAAATGAATACTTAAAGGCTGAAATCCTATGCTGAACTTTCTGAGAGTGAGTGGGATTTACTTTTGGTTACACGTGTATTAGATTGCCTTATAAAAACTTAATGGGCATAACGCATCTATCGGTGAGAATGCCTGAGACTTTTTCATGCATTCTGGACTAGAGTTTTGGATGTGACAGTTAGCTACAGGAGATGTAACAGATATTTAATTTCTCCCATTTAACTATAGATGGCAGTGTGAAAACCAAATACAAACACTGGTAGAAGTTATTTTTTGCTCTCTATGAGAAAATGAAGACAGTGTACACATGACTAGGCTCAGGAACTTGAGAAACCACAGGTATGTAAATTGATTAATCTAACTGCCTATGCAATATTTTCTGTGTTCTGAAAATTGGCCACTTTTAGGCATGATTTAACTTAAAACATCAGATGTATTTGACCTGAACAAGTTTAAAAAACCAAAGGATACAGAAAAGTATGTATGTAACAGTTTAGAAGATGTGAGAAGGGACAGCTTAACTGAAAGATTTCTTGCAAGCAATCCTCTATAAAGATTTTAAACCTTTTAACATAATGTTAAATAAATGTAATGTTGTCTTCTGCTGTTGTTGCTGCTGTCACTAACAAAATTATGTGTGTATATACGTGCTCTGTACAACCTTTATTTCAAATACAAGTATGCTAATTAAAGTTGGCAGCTTTCTCCTTGAGTGGTCTAGCACCACAATCAGAAACACATTTATATACTGAACCTCAGCCCACTTAAAAAGTAAGTTAAATTAAAATGAATTGGAATGATATGTCTGTAAACATGTATAGAGCATCAGTGTAGTTAAAAGTGGATTTAGCATTACTGTGGGATGAATAGTAAAATTATTTTCCTGGCTGGTGAGATAAAGAAAATCAGATGTTTTAAGAAGGTGATAAGTACAAGAAACATCTTTGCATAAATTACGCAATTTCCAATAGTGAACACATCTTTTTGTCTTGCAGGAGACAGGTGGGGTCTCTGACCTCATCTTGGGGCTCATAGGCATCCATAGAGTCCTAAGGCATCTCACTGCTTCTATAGCCATCTAAAATCTAGTATTGTATCAAGAATGAGCTTCCATGCCTCTCCAGATTCTGGATAAATTAGAGAGAGGGAGGGGAGACTCTCTCCTGAAATCATGCTGAGGTTTTGCAATTCTTCTAAAACATATCATGACATCAGGAGCAAGCTCTTATCCTTATCTAGGCTCAGGGAAAGAGTAAGCACACTGACCTTTCACTGGGCTTTAGAGATACTCGGAAAGCAAAATGCTTCTTGATTTTGAATGCTTTCAAAACTCCGTGTGACATCAGAGGTGAGAGCTTGCTCGTCTCCTGACCCAGGAGAGAACAGATCTAGTGGCGCCCACAAATTTTGGCCGTCTGTCAAGGTTAGCAAAATTGATGAACTGCTGATCATTGCTTCCAAATTACTTTAGATTAGTTAACAGTTTTGTTGAATCTCACATTTGATACGCCATGTTGCACAAGAATATATACTGCATGCCAACAATATACATTGCAGATGTCACAGTAGACTCTTACAGTGGGAATTACTGATCATTTTAAAGTAAATTTTGAAAATCATTAAAAGTGTTTTGTTATTGCAATAGGAGCAAAAGATTTACAATTAGTTAGCAATATAACCTTATTAGGAAATCCAATTTGAATTAAATAAATATGCAATTTACTTAAAACAATTTTTACCAATCATGTGTAATCATTAAATTGCAAGAAAAGAATTCAGTCTTAAAATTGTAGTGTTGGAAGAGTTCACTGAGTCCAACTTCTGTTCAGCACAGGAATGAAAATTAAAAGCATCCCTAAAGATGAGTACCTAACCTTCTTTTAAACACATCTAGCAAAGCAGAGCCCATTGCCACTTCAGGTAATTGATTTCACAGTCGAATCTGCCTTCCTGTAACTTAAATGCTTTATGCCCTGCATTTTGGAACACTGGAGAACAAGTCCTGACCCACCTCTGTGTGACACCAGTGTTTGAGGAGTGCACTCACCCCTTCTTTCCATTCCCTCTCCACCTTCCCCCCCCCACCTATCTAATATTTCTCAAGGCTAATCATTTCAGTTTCTTCAGCCCTTTTCACTACTCCCCTGATTATCTTGTTATCCTTCTCCAATGTGTTTCAATTTACCTGAATCCCTTTAAAAATGTAACACCAGAATCTTATCTATGCATTTGCCTTTCCCTAATGCCCGTATACATAGTTCATTACTATCCGTCAAAAATTCAGTCTCCTTGGAGACAGAAAAAAAATAATGGTGAAAATAAGCATTATATCCAAGCATGTAAATACTTGTACGTATCTCTATCCTAAATATAATTATTTGAGTAAATATAATTACTTGAGAGTATTGAAATCAGCACTTGGAATTGGGGTGCTTGAAGAGGAACAATTGTTATATTGGGGTGCTTGAAGAGGAACAATTGTTATATAGAACTTGACTGCTTTGAACCAGAAATTTAAAATTTATTGAATTGTTTGTATTCCTGGCAGTACACGTGTGAGTGAATGTATAAACTTATATGTAAAAATGTAGCAGTATGTACTCCTCTTACAGTAAGAAGTCATAAAATATTAACGGTTATGTCTAATGTAAGAGAAGCAGTAGGAAGAATGCTCTACTGAGGGTTCTTATTACAGAGGCTTCGCTATGCAACAAGTACCATTACTGTACATTATGATAAATTGTCATAAATAATTGAAATAAACTCATCACTTTCCAAATGCTTGATCTGTATGTTTTGATCTGCTCACACAAGTTATTTGAGAGAACAACACAACAGTACACTACAAATCAGCAAGGTTTCCCAGGTTTTTGTGTAAACTGGTACTAATATGCTAAACTGTTACATAATTCATCTACAGTATGTGAATATTAGACTGTTGGTAATGAAGTAAACTAATCTCAGAAAAAACAATAACAAACTAGATACTCATCTTTTTTTCCCCCTCTCTATTCTATTTGGGCTCCATTTCTACAATGCAGCCATCTCAGCAGCTTGCATTCCTGCTATTTGAGTACACACAACATGGATTCCTACATTCTTTTTTGTGTGAGTCAAACCGCACAGATAATGATCAGAAACTGGATTCCAGCCAAAAGGCAGATACTGATGGTTTTTCTTGCAGACAGACTTCAAGGATGGAGAGACAGTGAGCACAGATGGCATCCTGTAACTCATACCTGCATTGGAAGAGAACATTGTAATAGTAATACGTTTAGGTTTATCTGGCTTTTGGATGAAAGTCAACAGTCTTAATATTTTGGATGTATAAAATATAAACTATAATCTTAATAGTAGACCATGGACTTTATATGCAAAAACATCCCAAATTCAATCTCTGGTATCCCCATGTAAAAATTGAAGTTGGCCTAAAAACAAAGAGATGCAGCCAGTAAGTACAGATCTGATTGAACTATATTTCCTATTTCCAAAAGAACCAAACCCGAGAAAGGATTTTTTTTTAAAAAAATATTTATAATTAAAAGTAAGTCCTGTTGTGACAGGAAATGGAGGACTGGTTACTATAATGTCGAGCTCTAAATTCAGTATTTAATTGAATATTTGGGTGTGCTAGGGTGTATGTGGATTCCTGGATTTTCTTTGCTTGTACAAAGATTCTCATTATAGTAAGGAAGTGACACTGCTTTTAAAGAAGTGATTAAGGCAATATATTCTATTTAGGTTACATCAAAAACGTAGGCTCACCTAATTTAGCCTGTACATGCAAAGATATTTGGAAGTATTTTCTGTGTAAGTTGTTCACTTATTAGCTACCAAACATATCAGTGTAGTGTCATTAGTCATGTATTGAAGGCAAAAGGAGAAGGGGCTGGCAGAGGATGAGATGGTTAGATACTGTCCTGTACGCAGTAGGCATGAGTTTGAGCAGATTACGGAGACAGTGGAGGATTGGGGGGAGGGGGCTTGGCATGCTGTGGACCATGGGGGTTGGACATGACTTAGTGACTGAATAACAGCAACATTAGTCACATAAGCTGATCGATGAAAAATGCAGTCTTAATCCCATGCAAGGTATTTCATAGATTCAAAGTCCTCAATTTGAAGCAGCATGTGTAATAAATTGTGCTCCTAAAAAAGTAGGAGTTTACTTTTTGTAAAATGTCAGTATTGCTTGGGTTTGGATGCTCAGAAATGGACCAATCATATTTTGCTCATTTACTATCAGTTGTTTGACTATTAAGCCACACCTGCTCTGCATAAGTGGCAGCCTATCATTTTAGTGCATGGTAATATGTTTGTGAAAGGCAGTTGAAAGATCCTTTTGCTTTTTAAGACACACACGGATTATCTTGTGAAAGAGCTTATACCATCTTAATTTCCAGTTAAACCATAAAATCCAATTTATATAAGCCATGTGTTGCCTATATAAGGTATTTCAGAACTCAGGAAGGAAGGAAGGAGATTCAGGAAGGAATTGTGGAACAATAACTACATGCAAGTAGCTACCAGAGAGATATAAATACATTATTATTATCATTGAAAGTACTATTGTCACTATTGGCATCTATCTTCTGAATATGGTTTATATAAAGTTTCCCCTAATTTTATCTCAATAATAATAGCCAGTGAGGTGGATTGAACTGCAACTATAATTGTGATAATGCTAGTTTAATAGAATTTTATCAAACTAATCAGGATTATATTCTCTTTTTATTTGCTAGTGGAGAAAGATAGAAAAGAAAATAATTGTTAGTGGGCATATGTGTCTACTTATATTTTAGGTATTGCCAGCAGAGTGGCTGGGTTTTAGTGTGATAGATACACATATGCTATGGATGCTTGAAATATAGCACATGTACATTTCTATTTATTTCCTACTCTTTGCCAGTTATTGACTAGAAAGATAAAAGTAGAGCCATTGTATTTGGAATATTTAATAAGCAAATGAGGTGTGTGCTTTGTCCTCGATGCAGGTAAACTAAAATTAGTTCTATTAGTTCTAAATTTAGTTTAACAGAACTAAAATCCAATCAAATTCCCGCCTATCCTACTATTCTACTTCTTTTAAAAATGATTCAAACTGTGGAATTCTACATGCAATCTAGCAAGACTTTATTAGTTTATGTACAACTGCTGTATTTTCTATATAAGAAAAAGGTACTTTGCTTATGCTTGGGAAGACTTTGTGCCTTTATAATCTTTCGGGTAGCTGTCTACATGGTGAGGAATAATTCACATCCTTCTTTTTTCCTAAAAATTCCAAAGAACATTAGGTGGCACAGAGCAGAAATGTCTAGAAGTCGAGAGAATCAGTAATTTGTCAATGTAACTGCAATGCAACAGGAAAACTGTTCTGTTACGGTTATACAAGAAACTGAATAACAGCATCTTGTAGAAGAACGTTGCTTTTGTAATTAATATAATTTTCCATTTTGTTATAATTAGGTTTTTTTCAATTTTTGTTAAAAAACCACTAAATGAAAGGCAAGGTGCCAGAATGAATCAGGGGAGAAAGCAGAAGCAGATACTTGGTGATAGGAAAGTGTCAAAGCTACATTCATTCTTTCATTCATTCATTTGTTCATTCAGTCAGTCAGTCAGTCATTCTCATGCGCGTGTGCACGCACACACACACACATTTTCTGGAGATTTTCATCCTTTTATATTTCTAATTTTCCAAATTTATTTGTTTTTTATTCATTTATTCAATTTCTAGATCTTCCCATCAGTTTTTTTACAGTTAAAAAAATTACAATTAAAACACAAAAATATTTTAAAACAATGAAATTTCATTAGATTTAATACCATTGGATGATAGAAAGAGTCACAAGAGTCTCACTGGATGATGAATGAGAATCTGAGCAAGATGGAAACATTCCACTTGACATCACAGTAGATATGGGAGAACAGAAGAGTAAACAGCAATATTTAGTTTAGAAGTTGCGTGTAAATGTCATAACTAAATGGATCACATACTCAATCTCCAACTAATTTATGAGGGCAAATATAGTAAACTACTAAAATACATACTCCATAGGGAACAATTACAAATTACAAAATAATATAAAAGGTATTCAGGTCATAAAAGAAATAAATAAAATATTTTCTGCCAGTATAGATAATTGGGCTATGAAGTGTTTTGGACTGTTTTGGAGAACTTCTCTGGTGCTTCTTTAAAGTTCACATTGTTGCAGTTCTGGAAAAACACAACTGCTTTAAACAGTTGCAGATAGGGGCTATGCTTGCACCCTTGTGTGCTTCAGAACATTTTGGAATTGAATCAGAAGTTCTTCACAATCTGAAACAACTTAAGACATTTATAGGAAAGTAATTGTAGGAACTCAAACAGAAATGAAGAAAAATTTTAGCACAACAAATAAAACAAGAGGCTAAAACTGTGTTGACTTCAGAATGCCATATTAAAATGGTTAATATTCTAAGGCAGGGGTGTCAAACTCGCAACGTCACGTGACGTGTCGCGACGTATCGTGACTTTTTTTCCATTGCCGGCAATGGGATGGGCGCGGTTTTGGCATGACGCATCCGGCCCGCGGGCCAGCAGTTTGACACCCCTGTTCTAAGATAATAAGTAACATGAAAAAGTGATAAATATTTTCAAACACATATTTGTCATATTTGTCTAAATTGATGGCAGCTTATAATATTAAACAACATATAAAGAAAAAAACAGGCATATATGTGGGACAAGATTGCAAAAAACAAAATGTGAATCACAATACAAACTTCACTGCTTCTGCACTTGTGATGTTACGTGCAAGTTTTTAAGGGGTTGATCTTATGTCATAAATTCCCACTGCACATTTCATCATTTTGATGAAAGAATTAGGAGAACAAAAACCATATTCAAAATTGGTTGAGTGCAGTGATACTCTCATAATGTTGTTTTAGAAATAATATTTAACAACAACAACAACATATCTAATCCTCACTATTCAAGAACATACTACTACTACTACTACTACTACTACTACTACTACTACTACTACTACTACTAATAATAATAATAATAATAATAATAATAATAGAGTTGGAAGGGAATTTGGAAGCCTTCTAGTCCAACCTACTGCTCAGGCAGGAAACCCTGTACCATTATAGACAAATTGGTGTCCAGTCTCTTCTTAACAACTTCCAGTGTTGAAGCATTCACCGCTTCTGGAGGCAGGTTGTTCCACTGATTAATTGTTCTGTCAGGAAATTTCTTCTTAGTTCTAGGTTGCTTCTCTCTTTGGTTAGTTTCCATCCATTGCTTCTTGTCCTGCCCTCAGGCGCTTTGGAAAATAGCTTGACTCCATCTTCTTTGTAGCAACCCCTGAGATATTGGAACACTGCTATCATGTCACCCCTAGTCCTTCTCTTCATTAAAGTAGACATACCCAAATCCAGCAACTGTTCTTTATATGTTTTAGCCTTCAGTCCCCTAATGATCTTTGTTGCTTTTCTCTGTACTCTTTCTAGAGTCTCAACATGTTTTTTACATCATGGTAACCAAAACTGGATACAGTATTCCAAGTGTGGCCTTACCAAGGCATTGTAAAGTGGTATTAACACTTCATGTGATCTTGATTCTATCCTTCTGTTAATGCAGCTAGCACTGTGTTGGCTTTTTTGCAGCTGCAGCCCACTGTTGGCTCATATTTAAGTGATTGTCCACTAGGACTCCGAGATCCCTCTCACAGTTACTACTATTGAGCAAGATACACCTATACTGTACCTGTGCATTTGGTTTTTGTTGCGTAAATGTAGAACCTTACTTTTTTCACCACTGAATTTCATTTTGTTAGATAGTGCCCAGTGTTCAAATCTGTCAAGATCCTTCTGTATCTTAAGCTTATCTTCTGGAGTGTTGGCTATTCCTGCCAGCTTGATGTTGTCTGCATATTTGATGAGTTCTCCATCTATCCCCTCATCCAAATGACTGATGAAGATGTTGAAGAGCACTGAGCCTTGGGGCACCCCACTACACACTTCCCTCTCTGTAGATGCAGTTCCAATGAGGACCACAGGCTGAGTACGGCCGGTTAGCCAGCTACGAATCCATCTGGTGGTGATGCTATCTAACCCACATTTTTCTATCTTATCAAGTAGTAGGTTGTGGTCTACTTTATCAAATGCCTTACTGAAGTCCAAGAAAATTATATCCACAGCATTCCTCTGGTCTACTAATTTTGTCACCTGGTCAAAGAATGCAATAAGATGGCATGATCTGTTTTTGACAAACCCATGTTGGCTTTTGGTAATGATTTTATTTGCTTCTAAGTGTTTGCTGATTCATTGGTTGATTATCTTTTCCAGAATCTTCCCAGGTATTGAGGTCAGGCTGATAGGTCTGTAGTTTCCTGGATCCATTTCCCCCCCCTTTTTTTGAAGATGGGAACTGCATCAGCTCTTTTCCTGTCCTCTGCTAGTTCCCCAGTGCTCCAGGATCTTTGAAAAATATAGTTCAGTGGTTCTGAGATCACATCTGCCAGTTCCTTCAGAACCTAGGGGTGTAGTCCATCTGGTCCTGGTGATTTGAACTCGTCTAGGGTGGACAGGTGCTCACTTACCATTTTGCTAGCTTGATGTAAACCATTCCAAGAAAGAAGCCTTAACTTATAAACTACAGCAGATTAATGAATCACGCTAAGTCAAAATAAATCAAACCACATTATAGATTAATGATTCATATGAACCAATCCATAGATACACTGATGTGAACATAGAAAAAAAGAAATTAAATATTTAAGATTTGTATGGTACTTGAAAGTGATCCTACTGCTTCAAACACATTATCTCAGTCTCCTTCTTAGAACACCCTGAAAGAAAAGTCAGTGTTAATACTATTTACCATGCTTTAAGAGCAGAAGATGGTTTTCTTAAGAGTGTCTGATGATTTATAGCAACAGATTTGCACTTATGGCTGACTTGTTGATTCCCTTTTTACTGTGTTAGTATAAATCTTGATAGTATATGTTATTTCAATACAATGCTATTCATGTAATACATTCTTAATATTCTATTATAGATAGAAAGGGAAAGAAAAAGTGGATATTCTATCAATATTAGTATAGATTAGGATATTAATATTACAAGTATTAGGATTATTTGGCTTTTTCATTCAAAATTAAATAACATTGGAAATGAAATGAAGAGCATTCATTAAAGTATTTGTTATGTCACAAAAATTTGGTCTTAAGATAAATTACATGATATTGAAATCTCTACCCTGTTGTTACTTGGGGTGTGTGTGTCTATATGTCTGTATGTGTGTAAAAAATAGATGAACAAAATAAGTTTAACAAAATTGAGATATTAAAAAAAACAATAATGATTTTTTAAAAAACATTTTATTTTTTTTTTAAAAAAAGAAGCTGCTGAGTTTTTTACTTCTCCCTTTTGAATGGAAAGAATTCCTCAACCGGAAGAAATTTAAAAAGAGTCAGATAAATCTAAATTTGTGTGTGTGTGTGTGTGTGTGTGTGTGTATGCACGCCAAGTCTGTATGAAGAGATCTCGGGTTGATGTACTGAAGTCTGTGAAATGGGGATGAGGCAGTAATTCTCATCAATAAACAAAAAGTTACATTAGACAATTACAGAATGCAGACTTCATCTAAAATGGTAGCACATTGTTGATAGCTAAGGGAGATTAAACGTAAAGATGCCAACAGCCATCATGATTTCTTGCAGCAGCAGGGCAATAGTTACCATTCTTTTTTCCATGTTGTTGTTGTTTTTATTTCCTAGTCTATTCAACTACCCTAAAGTTTCTCTGTCCACAGCTGACCCCTTTCCCCCTTAACCCCATAAGGGAACAAAGAAGGGGTGGGAAAGCTCCAAAAGTGAACAGTGGCATATTCAAATATCTTATAACCATTAATAGCTTAAGCAAAGCTGGGGAATTTTGTACAAATATAATATTTATTAAACAAAGGAGAAAAACAAGAGGTAAAAATAGGTTGGAGCAGATGCATGCTTATCAACTTGAAGAACATACAGAGAACAGCATTGTGACAGTTTATTAAAAAAAAAATAGAACAGAAAGTTTGACTGTATATTTTAAAACCCACATAATTAATTCTGAAATATCAACCTGATTCACTTGCTCAATATTATTCAGCCCAATGCTATAGCTTTGGGAAAAAGTGATAATTATATAACATAAAATAATTATAGAAATATCAGTGTGCATTAATTAAATTATCCAAACTTTTTAAAGAATTCTTAATCTGGTTACAGCATTATTGAAGAAATGATCACCATTATAATAGGAAAAATTTCATCTAGATGTGTAGGGAATTAATATGATTCCAGTTGGATCCGAATTTAAATAGATGCAAGTAGACCTGGGACTGAGCTTTATTGCTTCCAGTTTCCAACAATAGCCTTCCAAAAAATGCTACATAGAATTGAACAGTAAACTTTTGGGGGTCTGAAAGCTAGATAAAACTGTTTGTTATACACAGCATTGGTGAGGAAGAAAGACTTAAAACTAAAAATCCATTTTATAAACCCAAATGCCTTTTTGTTTATAAAATTCATTAAAATAGCAGATATATGATATGTACCAATGATGGCGAACCTTTTAGAGACCGAGTGCCCAAACCGCAACCCAAAACCCACTTATTTATCACAAAGTGCCAGGGCTGCATCAGCATTGTGGTGCCCTCATGGGGGAGCAGGGAGGCGCCTCTGAGTGCCGCCTCTGGCACACAAAAACCAGGGGCGCAAAAATGGGCCACCGTGCTGCAAGGCACAAAAACGGCCGTGCCGTGGATGCAGATACAAGGCGCTGCACCATGCAAGAACGAAGCAGGGCTAGTGAGTATCACGCAGGCACTAACCCTGCCCCATTTGCAGCACGTACGTACTCATGGCCCCGTGCACACACGCATGCATGTAAAATGCTTCCCCCTCCCTTTTCTTCCAGTCCACTAATCAACAATGGTTGGTGACCTCTCTCTACCACCTGTACTTGAGCTTGCTGGTCAGCCGCTTCACCTCCTTTGTGCTGGGCAGGGCTCCTGCTCCGGGCGGCAGTGGTGGCCTGATGCACCTGCTGCTGGCGGCGGTGGCGCGTGTGCCAACCGAGAGGGCTCTGAGTGCCGCCTCTGGCACGCGTGCCATAGGTTCGCCCCCACTGATATATACTCTAGTTTTTATTAGCTTGGGCGTCAATGATCATCATGTTAAAGAAGTTAGAAAAGCCTTTTTAACTGTTCTATAAGAACCCTTCTCAAACAATTATTAGGGTGGGAAGCAACATGATGGCGATATATTCCAATATAATGTTTTAGGCAGCAAACCTTTTTTCTCTTGCGCTTAACCCTAACTTTAATTCTAACCCTTAACAAGTTATTTATTTATGTAACTTCTGATGCTGATCACCTCCTATTGATGCCACACTGGATCTCTTATATTGATATAGATTTCTATCTTTCTTTAATTTCTCCATTATATCAAAGATGAATAATGTCTCTGATTAATTTGAATTGCCATATTAAGGCAACCTTAAGTGAAATGTTTTGAAGATGTGGCTTTTAAGATGTGGGAAATATCCACATTAAAAAAATCCCCTCTTATACTTGAATGTTTTGAAGTTAAATGAAGTTTAACTGCTGTATCTGTTCATTTTCATCTTTTAAAATCTACACAGTATGTTTTTGCAATTACCGACTCATTCCACTATTTATGGTCCCATACTTCTTTATCTTATAGGATTCCATGTTTAGACATAGTAAACCATAGATAAATAACCAAGCTTTATAAAAACTGAACAATATTTTCAAATTATGATTTGTTGCAAGCTCATCCATTCGTTGTTTGCTTCTTTGAATGGATTTAAATGTTCAAAACACAATGAAGTAGAGTATAATTTCCCAGATTTTTATTTTCTTAACTGGTTTCATTGAGATATATAACTCTTGTCTGTCTTCCAAAAATGTTTGATAATATTGTTAGGATATTGTTTCTCTGTATTCCCCAAAACCCTTTCTCCTCCCCCCAGGCCCCAAACAAACTCTATGAAAAGCTATTTTTTTAATGTTATAAATGTTTGAACTCCATTTATTTTTATTACTTTTTTACCTTTTAATTATGAAAAGGTTCACTAGAAACTTATGTTTAGAAGTGTTTATGAATAACTAGAAATTATATCACCAAATGGGTTCTCATGGGTACTAAAAAAAGACCTGATCAAATGATGTCATGCTTGTAAAAGCTTCAGTAATGGCTTTGGCAAAATATGTGTGACCCAATGTATGACTTTTCTCCAAGAAGCTTTCCTAATTTTAGTGTGTATTATAATATCCTTTATAACTAATAGATATGCTTCTTTGGAAGAAAGTAACAATAGTAGGAATATAGTTATCATGCTTGTCATCCCTATGCTGGTTTAACTTTTTCATTAAAAAGTTAGAATGGTAAAAATTGGATATCCTAAGGAAGTTCAAGCAGTTCCATGTTAGAGGTTTGTGACTTACAAGGATAACTTTGAAATTGGTATACTGAGATTATGACCTGTCCACCTTGATTCAGTTTAAAGCTTCATTGAGAATTGTGTTCAGACTGTAATTGCTTAACTTCCTTTATATACGGTTTTTGTCATAGAACGCCCAGAACGGAGTTTTGGCACCTTTTTTAGATGGAACATTGTAGGGTAGGCAAGGCGGGTTGTATAACGTGTATGAGTTCCAGCACCTTTTTTTTTCTTCAAAAAAAGCACTGTATACGGTATATAGTTCTGAATAACATACTGTCCAAAGTGATTGCAGTTAATGATTATTACTGCCGTGTGTTCAGGTTAGTAATCTTATTTGCCATATCCTGTCTTTCTTAAATTACTTTCTAAGTGCCTTGGGAATGCTCAGAACAAGGATTGACCACAGTGATCTGTGTTTTGGTCATCTTTGATTGGAAGACTGTGGTCTGTTATATGGAGGGTTGCATTTGAGGATAGGTTAAATGTGTAATTAATGCAGAATCCAATCTTGCTTTATTTAGATGAAATCATATTTTATGTATTTTGCAATGGTTACATTGCGGTTGGACAAATGTTTTGATCACATGGGATGCCTTAAGTACACCCCTCTTCCTCCTGGTGCCTCTGACAATAAGGAAACGATATCCTGTGCACTGCCGTACAGGGAATTTTACTGTTCCAGCAATCCTGCTAAAGACTTCTGCTTCCTATTTGATTGAGTTGCAGGCAGTGGTGTCTGTAAACGCATGCTGCTTGTCCATGAAGAGTGATTATTCCTTCTCTCATTCCCCATGTGGGAAAAGTTTATTTCTTCTGCAGTGGTTCTCCAATTTCGGGGTGTCCTAAGGAAGTTCAAGCAGCTCCATGTTAGAGGATGTTAGGAGGGGGGCATTATGGCAACATGTCTTAAGGTAGTTTGAGATCTCAATTGATATCAAAAATTCTACTGAATTTGTGTTTTATGTAGCTTTATTGTTCCACTTTTTAAAATTATGATGGGTATTTATTTTGATTCTTATAATGTTTATTTATCATTTTGAATTCTAATGTGTGAACAGTACCTTGGAATCTATTGGAGATGAGCTAAAATAATTAAAATATAGTGAAACTATGGCATGTATTATATATGGTGATTTACAGCAATGTATTAATAAATTAATTAACTAAATGATCAGCCAGATAGCTCTAATTAAAGATATTACAGGAAAATTCAAAGGGAGATATTGATGATGATTTTTTTCTTACTAAGTATTAAGAATCAGTATTTGATAGCTAAGGAATTAGGTGGCTGCATGTTTGCGAATATCTGGAGAAAACACCTAAATTGTTTGTGATTTTTTTTTAATCCCAGTGAAACTTTTCACAAGATTTTTGAGGTGATTTTTTGATAGCTAGAAATATACAGAATTATACTTTAAAGTCATGATTTAACTGACTCTGCATTTTGCCAACCACTCTTCAATAAGACTGATTGGAAAAAACAGAGACTAACCAAAGGGTTGTGGAAATGGCTTTGAGCAAAATATTCCACATTCATTGGGAAAATATTAACTTGTCTCAGGAAAAGAAAGTGTGAGAAAAAAATAATAATCCAGACTCTTTTTAGTATAAGAGGAGGAGTATCACTGTCAGGCTTTCAGGCTTTCATTATTTTAGCTTATGTCAGTAAAGTAAGTCCTACTGTAGTATTTCTTATAGCATTCAAATTCATTTTATGTTTTGGTTGACCTTGAAGAAACAAAAACTTATTTTGATTTTGAATTAGAATAATTTTCTCCAACTATCCAGAACAGATGGTCAACAATAATTTGGCTTTTGTTTTCTTGAGGAATAGTAAACCAGAAATCCTGCTTCAGTCCTAACCTGTTCACATCTGGTTCAATTTATGAATAGCATAACTGTTTGTAAACTGCAAGGAACCAAACAGGAACAGGCTAGTAGACTGTTTTTAAATGAAGTTGGCATTCTGATTTCTTGATAAGGAACACATCTTCAATTCCCAATTAAGATTTTGGAGTGTTAATTTAATGAGTTTGTTTCTCCTTGTTTAGATCATTTTGAGTTATATTAGGTGACATATTGATAAATGTGGGGGGGGAAAAACAAATAAACTTGGAAAAGGTAAATAGGGGCTAAAGAGGCTATAAAGCTCTATCTTACTAAAATACCTAAAGTAGGAATAGTAGTAAATAAAAACCAGAAAGTAACAATCAGATTTACCATTATTGCCAGGCTAAACTGTATATAGTGAATTATGAATACATATTTAGCAAAGCGTGTTGGATTGCTCAGTTTTTGCTTAATAATATTTTTTTCAAGTTAGAAGTTGTCTTATTTGGAATATCATTTTCTTTTCATAATATAAAGACATCATCGAGACATTTGGAATATTGGGAGGAATATAAATGAAACATCAACACTGTTTTAAAAGGGCTTAATTTAGAATCCGTTTTGCTATTCTCTCTGTATTTTTCTACACACTACCCAGCTTGACCAGGTTTAATCTTGTAGAAGTTTATTTCAGGGTTATAGCACAAGGTATTCTTACAGGTAGTCCTTCACTTACAACAATTCATTTAGTGGCCATTCAAAGTTACAACAGCACTGAAAAAAACTGACCTATGACCATTTTTCACACAAACAACCACAGCAGCATCCCCAGGGTCATGTCATCAAATTTCAGACACTTGGCAGCTGACTCATATTTATGACGGTTGTAGTGTCCCAGGATCATGTGATCATCTTTTGTGTCAATGGGGAAGCCAGATTCACTTAACAACCGTGTTACTAACTCAACAACTGCAGTGATTTACTGAACTATGGCAAAAAAAGGTTGTAAAATGGGGCAAAACTCACTTAAACTGTTTCACTTAGCAACCGAAATTTTGGGTTGAATTGTGCCCAAAATTTGAGGACTATTTGTACTTAATTTACATCATTCTGAAGATAAATATTCCATATTGGCATACAAATCAGGCTGATATTCATCAATAGATTCCCATTAATGCAATTTATGAGACACTTTTCTTTTAACAATGCTACAGAAAATCTTAATATATTTTTTCCTTCAGTCAGTAACTATAGTTCATATGTCATTGTGTTTAATGAATAATGCAAAACATTTGCAAAAAAAAAACAACCCTGAACTTATAACCTATTTTCTAGTTGGCACCTCCAATTTTATATTTACATTTTTTATAATCCTGTGCTAAGAATGTCCTGAAACCTTGTGAATCATAAGATTCCTTTTTAAATATTGTACAGTATAGTGTAGCTATTATTTATTTTCCCTTTGGTTGTTTTAAAAAGCTCAGAAAAAAGATTAAGAAATAGTAAGCAAAATAATTCGGATGCAGAGGTTTTAAAAAAAGGTCTCACTAAATCTAGTTTATGCTGATACCATTTCCACTACACACACACACACACACACACACACACACAGAGAGAGAGAGAGAGAGAGAGAGAGAGAGAGAGAGAGAGAGAGAGAGAGAGACTTGCAACTATCCTTGTTTCCAAATGTCCATGCACTAATTCATTCATTGAGTATCTAACACCTTTCTTTTTAAGAATATAACACCATTTTCCCAGTCTTCACCTTGTTTTTATCAACTTATGTGCAGAAGTGTAGACGCTCCTGACTTGCCAAGTGAACAGAACTTAAGTTTGTGCCTCTGTGTGGCACAAACTTAAACAAACATCTTTCTTCAGATTTGAATGCATATTATTTATGTATGGTTACATATATAAAATAAGACTGTGAATATGTCAGATGCAGAACTTTGCTATTTGTGTATAATTTGCAGCTGTTTAAAGGAAAGTAGAGGCGGATGAGCAATAAAAATGGTTAAAGGCAATGGCAGTTTGAACGTTGTATTGTTTGAAAGCTAACATACCTGTGGAAGAAAAAGAGATGTAAATTATATTTCTAAGGTGGAAACATTATATCAAGTACCTATATGGTTAAATAGTTGTGTCTCATTTTCAAAATGTGTACTGTTATAAAGGTAGAAAGGAGCAATGAAAATTATTTAGCATTTCTAGTTTGAATAGGAGTCTCTAATTTGTGACTGCATCCCTTATAGGCGCTTTTTAAGTGGCATACCTGGATGCAAGTTCAGTTCATTGCCTTGCCTTCTGCTCCCTTTGAGAAGCATAGACACCTTCTTTGGCAGGTACACATTTCTACTCAGCACCTTGTTTAAATAGAGACTCTGGTATGCAACTATTTATTTTTCTTGCTCCCTGCTTGTTGGCCAGTTGTAGCAGATGCCATGTCCCAAAGAAAGAGCTTTGCTGAGTTTGCTGTTAGTGATACCATACAGGCAATTGCTGCCTCCTCCCCCAGTGGTGTGCCTGCAATATGACCAAGGCATAATAAGATCCAGCTACAGATGAAGGCAGAATTAGGCATCCCTGTGTGAGGACAGAATGTAAGGGAAGAATGAAAGAAACTGCTTACTTCATCCCGCACTGGGATTTTACAATGCTACTGGGATCAGGGACCTTAAGAGTGCAGCTACCCTCTTACCCTATTGCATCTGGATGGGCAGCTGCACTTCTCAACCTAAAGAGAGAAGTAACTTCAAGAACAGGGGCGATGGAGCTGATTCTGACTGTGGCTATATGCAAGGACCTTGCCATCTATGTCATACAGTATTGGGGTTTGGAATGGAACCAAACTGAACAGAACTGAATAGAATCATAGGGCTTGGAGGTCTTCTAGTCCAACCCCTTGCCCAGTGCAGGACATCTACTACCATCCTGGACAACTGATTGGCCAATCTTTTCTTGAAAGAAAAGCAAAGTATCCACAACTCTGGGAGGCAAGCTGTTCCACTCATTAATTGTTCTCACTGTCAGGAAGTTTC
This sequence comes from Protobothrops mucrosquamatus, assembly GCF_001527695.2. Taxonomy (NCBI): domain Eukaryota; kingdom Metazoa; phylum Chordata; class Lepidosauria; order Squamata; family Viperidae; genus Protobothrops; species Protobothrops mucrosquamatus. Next base: position 587,229 of record NW_015386632.1, on the reverse strand, counting down.
TCCTTCCTGGATTGTATCTCTCTTTAATGGGCTTCTATCCATTACTTTTTGTCCTGCCTTAAGCTGCTATGGAAAGTAAATTGACACTCTTTTCTCTGTAAAAGCCCCTCAAATACCGGAAGACAGCTACTATGTCACCCTTAAACCTTATATTTAGGCTAGACATACCTAGTTCCCTTTGTTCACCATAAGATTTAGTCTCCAGACCCATTATCATCTTTGTCGCTATTTTCTGCACTCTTTCTAGGGTCTCAGCATAATTTTTGTATTATTGTGGCCAGAATTGGACCATTATTCCAAGTATTCCAATTTGCTGTACTTAGTCTAATCCAGGGGTAGTCAACCTTGGCTCTTTTATGACTCGTGGACTTCAACTCCCAGAATTCCTGAGCCAGCTTAGCTGGCTCAGGAATTCTGGGAGTTGAAGTCCACGAGTCATAAAAGAGCCAAGGTTGACTACCCCTGGTCTAATCCAACTCCAACTCCTTCTCCTCCTGCTGGCATGGAGGATACAGATTTATCACTCTAACATTGTAGCAAGAAGGAGCTGTGGCACTGGTAGTGGCAGGGGGAGCAATTCCAGGTCCTAGTCTGAGCTGTGATAGTGTTGTTACTTTATCTTCTCAGGGTCCCTTCAGTGCAAGGGAGGACTTGCACCATGGGTGGGGTGAGAGTTTGAAGGCCCCGCAAGTCAAAAGCTTTGGTGGCAGGACAGGGATCAGGTAGATCTGCCTGGAGTTTCAGTGCTTCTGAATTAAAATATGGCTTCCAAAGTCCCTTTTGCAGAGAACCCAATTCCAATATCAACAACAGTCGTATTCATCTCTGTGCAACTCTTACAACAACTTAAGTGGCAAAGTGAAATGGCAAAATAAACTCTGGTTTACAGTACAACCACAGGGTAGTGGCAAGTGGCACAACCACAAACCATTTGTAGCATGTTTAATGGCTTACCATGATACTCTTAATTTATTTTTACTTACTCGAGACGTTTGATTCAGTGTGTGAAAGACTTCAATGCTGAAGCCTTTGGGCTAATAAACTCATCTGAATATGGTCCTGATTTAGACTGTGGGAGCAGAAAAGGAATGCTGGGTTCCACTAGTATCCATCCTTCTTTTGTCTGCATGACCTAATGACTGAATGTAAACTTGGAAAGCCTCCCAAACATCTCAAGCCTCCCAGACAAATCTGTGATTCTTCAGATGTTGCTGAAATACAGGGCCCAGCATCTCTTATTTTGGGTGATATTTACTGGATCTGCTGGGAAGGTTACTTCAGCAACTTCTGAAAAGCCACTGGGTTTTTTTTAACCAGTGCTGCATATTCTGCCCTTTGTTTCCCCAAAGAAAGGAATTTTAAGTTTAAGTTTCATTTCTCTTTAATCATTAATCTATGCAAGAAATAACAACTGAAGGTAATGTGTAGGCAGTTGGCTGAAATTATTGACTGAGATGACTAAGTTATTGACTGAGATGGCATGAGCGCAGTTGTAAGCCATGGCAGGAACTCTTAACAATGAAGGATTTATCAGTTAGATTAGGAAGGCAACTGGTGCAACCTCAAAAACACTAAGATTTAAACATAACCCACAGATTCCTAATTCTCATAAATCATGCAAGTTGCAGCTTTACTAATTGCCAGAAAAACTGCATCAACATAACAATGTAGTCTCCAGGAGTCAAGACTGATCACCTCTGCTGGAATGAAAACAAATCACACCTCATGATTGAGTGGAGTTAAAAGTTTCTGATAATCATCTGCTTAATAAGTATTGCACATGGACATGCACCTATTTAGATAAATATTGATTGGATTAAATTGCTCATCCAAATTTTTTGCAAGGTTCCTAAGCAATAAGGAACATTTGTATGTATCAGTGAAATTAATATCCTGCGAAAGGTTTCATCTGCTTGCTGTACAAGCCCCGCAATGGCAGGGCCCTACCTGGAAAGGTGCTCAGTATTGGAAGTAGATGATCACTCCATCGCCAGTTGTGAGAAATGTAGGCCAGAAGTTCTGCGAAGAGCTAGGCTGGGAAAGGCGGCAACTTTGTATTAATGTGAGGGGGTACTATTTAATAATGTATTATACCAGTGATGGCGAACCTTTTAGAAACTGAGTGCCCAAACTGCAACCCAAAACCCACTTATGCATCATTGAGTGCTGGGTGGGTGTGGCCCATTGGCTGGGTGTGGCCCATTGGCTGGGTGTGGCCCATTGGCTGGGCATGGCTGCGGTGCTAACAGCAGACTGGGTGGGACTAAAAAGTTCAATCAATCAATTCCAACTTTGCAAGATCTTTTTTTTCCCACGAGAAGTTGAAATTGACTGATTGAACTTTTTTTTTTTTTGCACATGGCGGCGGAGGCCTAAAGCAAAAAGGTTTTATAAAACCCAGCTGAAGGCCTAGGACTGGGGCAACGGCGCGCATGCCCACAGAGAGGGCTCTGAGTGCCGCCTCTGGCACCCGTGCCATAGGTTCGCCACCACTGTATTATACATTATTTTGTGATATGTAAGGATTTCTGAATCATCTTTACATGATTTTAAGAAATAAAATTAGCCTTTACCGATGTTGGCTTGCAGAATAATTAGTTTAGGGACTCTAAACAAATGGTTATGTGTGATCTTTGTTGTCATTTAATAAATAGAATGAAACTTTTTTGGTTTCATTAATATGAAGGGAAATTCTACCAGATACTGATTTTCTGGAATGATTTCTCATTGTTTAGTTCTAAATAAAACCACATTTTATTTTTCCCCTTTTTTAAAAGTGAGTAATAAAACTTATAAAAAACTAGTATATCTTCCTGTTATGTATGAAATATTGATTAATAAAAATAGTAGCTTATAAAGAATAATTCTACATAATAAAAAAATCTATATGTATTCAGTATACCTGTATGTATGATTTATAACAATTATGTTTTTCCTTACATTTTAAAGTATTCTAACACTATTGTGTATGTTCCAGTTGCACATTAGACCCATTATAGTGAAATCTGTCAGTCATTGACCTTTTACTGACCATAGCAAAACACTGTTGAAAATAGAGCCAAACTAAGCCACGTATAAAATAAACATTATGGTTCACCACTTTCATATTTTATGTTTTCTACTGTAAGGACAAGGTAGACTAGCAGACTGACTGGAACAGAACCAATATGCTCAAGGAGTAGTACTGTATACATTCAACTCTCTTATTTAGACTTCCCATTTTTTTAAAAAAATATATCAGGCACTAATGGAAGTTTTTGTTTTTTTAAAGAAACCCATGCAGTTTTTCAAGCAGCACAGCTAGTAAAAGAATGAAGAATCACTGCATGTAGAAAAACTAATTGGGAATAGGCGACCATATGCTTTCAGGAGAGGAGAATAAAATTCAGAATGCTAACTTCTATTTGCGTACTCTGAAGGTCTCTGCAACTGGATAACCTTCAGAAAATAAAAAAAACTATTTTACAGATGTATAGTCATGTGCAAGAGAATTTTAACATACTTCTTCAAAAATGACTGCTATTTTCTGTGTTCAAACATCATATTTATAATTTGGTTTACTTGTTTTGGATTTAGTATCCCATATGAACCCAGCTGTTGTAGTTCACAAATTAGAATTGGGTTTTCATGTAGAATATGAACCAGTGGTGGGATTCAGCTGGTTTGCACCACTTCGGCAGAACTGGTAGCTAATTTTTTGTTGCCCAGGCCCAGAATGGACTTCCGGAAGTGGCATCCACACAGAGAACCGGTTGTTCATATATTTGAATCCCACCACTGATATGAACAGTAATCAATCAATCAACCAATAATATGATAATGGCTACTTGATTTGGCAATTATGCAAATGAAAATGATTTGAGAATTGTAGTCAATCACAGGATGAGACAAGAACAATTTAAGATAAGGGTCCAAAAAAGTTAATGCAATTTTATACACAGTAAGTGAAACCATAATTCAAGCCCCGTGAAAGCTTTAGAGAAGTGCAGTGAAGTATGCAAAATCATTTTGTGGAGTGAAAAGTATGAATGAACCTGTTACAGCATATTAGCCAGGAATAAAGACATGATTTGGGTGTTATTAAGATTCTTTGTACATTCGATGGATCATCACTGTACAACTTTCCTAACAGAGAAAGCAGGATTAAATACAATGTAAGAAAATAAAGCTAAAGTTTTGTTAGAATGGAATATTAGCATATTAAATTTTTGATTGTAACAGCAAATTAATTATAAGGATGGGTTATTCCTCAGTGGAGATTTTTGAGCAGAAATTGGATAACAATTTGTTGTGGGTAATGTTTCTATACTGAACAGAGAACTGGATTAAACAGTCCACAAGATTTCTTCCAACTCTGAATTTGGGATTCTCAGTGGATTTTCCAATTTTTTTTCAATACTAAATACTAGCATAGAAAAAATGGGCAAGGATGGAGGAGGAATACCTCATACATATCTTTCATTGCTGTCTGAATTCTGCAAAACAATGCATTGTCAAGAAGAAACTTTTAGAAAAAGTGAATGGGCAGTAATTCCACATCTAACAGAAATATAAGCATGTCCTCTATTTCAATTTTACAGTTTAGCTATGTTTATCTAATTGCCATTATATAACAGTATATCCCTCATCCCACAATAAAGTTTGGTATTAACAAGAACATCTTAAAAATTAGCAGGAAATTATATGTGTGCAGTATTGTACCATGGCAGCTGCAGTGGAAATTGCTGCAGTTTGATTATAAAGAACTTTCCAGGAAATTGATTTCTATTTGCAGAAATCTCTCTGTATCTGTAGATCACAAGCAAGTTATTATTTACTGTGACCTACAGATATTATTATGACCTATTGAAACTTGAATGAAGTTTGCATCAGTGTTTTTTTTCTATTAAAAAGTACATCTTTTTTCAGTAAACAATGAATATGTGAAAAGAAAAAGTAATTACATTAAAGACTGTAAAACAAGTACATGAGGAAGATGGACAGTTGTTGCAACTTGTAGCAAAGACATATTTGCCAATAGAAATATTTTAATGCATAAGAGAATGAAAGAAATAAGTTACATAAGAGCTGTGGTAGCACAGTGGTTAGAATGCAGTAGTGCAGGCTAACTTAGCTCACTGCCAGCAGTTCGATCCTGACTCAGCCTTCCATCCTATCGAGGTTGGTAAAATGAGGACCCAGATTGTGGGGGCAATATGCTGACTCTGTAAACTGCTTAGAGAGGGCTGTAAAGCACAATGAAGCAGTACATAAGTCTAAATGCTATTGCTATTTATCTTCTTGACTTAGAGTGAACTTGAATTCCTAAGATCTAGACTTCTGTGGCCATTTTCCAGTTCCTTTTAGCCATATTAGAGCTACCCGCACTTTGGGGAGCTGTCTTATAAAGTTGCTATTTGTATAGGTCTTTCCCACACACCCTCATTCTTTTTCTTCTCCTCCTTCAATTAGTGCATAGTAAACATAGAAACATTTCCCACCTTTTTCTTTTTTTATACCTTAGAGAATATTTTGGATGCCTTGGAGAAAGTAGGTACATTTTTAAATGGCATTTTGATTTTCTCAGGGTCTGTAGTGCTGATTCTCTGAGAAATCAAGATGCCTGGCATAGAGGCATTCTTCTTTCTGGAGCACACTCAGAATATTATCTTTTTTTTTTTTGTAAAAAAATCAGTGTGCCACTGGATTATAATGAGAAAGAGGAGCAGGTCAGAGAAGAGAGGGAGCATGGTAAATGAAAAGGAGAGGAAGCAGGTGATTTCTTCCCTATGGCATCTTTGGCAATCCTGGAAACCCAAGAGTGGAGATGCAACCACTAAATCTAAACATCAACCTAATCTATACTAATTTAGTATAGTATTTAGCATTTGAATTCAGATGAATTTGTCTTTCCAGGTGTGATTCCCATGTAAAAGAGCTGTACTTTAGATATTTTTTAAAAGGAAGATATAAATAAATGGAAAGCAGACACTAAAAGATCAGCCAATTATGTTATTTTTTTATATGTCTTTTAAAAAAGCATGGCATAGAGCAAATAAATTTCTACTTTATTTTGGGTATAGTTGCTTATTATAGTATACATGAAAAGAAGAAAACTTTGAATCTTAGATAATCCCATTTTCTCAGAAGATTAAATAGAAAAAAGACATCGGCTTTCATAATTTTACACCCAACAAAGACCACCACTTCATATTAAAGGGAATTATTTGTGTGTGTATTGGGAGAGGGGCTGTTAATCTTCCTTTCAGGCCAATTATTTGAAAGTAAATAGCTAAGAATAATATATTTATAGGCAACAAATCTTTTGTTAGAAAGTTTCTGAGAAAGGTTTGAAGATTCTGGCAGTTTAAAACAAGGAAAGTTGTGCTTGTTAGATACAAACAAATCAGTGGGAAATTATGTAAGGTAAAGAAATATTGCTATGGTTACAAAACACTTTCCTGTGAAGGGGAGGCTCATTGAAATTTGCATACTGGTGAGTTTTGTATAAACCAGTGAAGATTAAAGGCAGCACTACACAGGAAATGTTATACTTTGCTGTCTATACCATGAGTATAAAGTTTGGAAGAACTTTACTTTGGAGGATGAATTTAAAGTACTCCTAAGTCAATCAAACTACTTTTTTCTAAAGCAAGCCAAAGTGAAATGGGAGATTCTAAATTGCTGCATGATTTTAACATACTTTTGTATAAGCCCAAAATCAATATTGAACTTTTCTAGGCAAGTTCTACCTATAAGAACATCACCAGAGAGTGTAGAATAGAAAGGAAAATGAAAGAAGAAATCTTGTAAGATTGAAAGTGTTACTTTGAACTAGTGAATGTTTTAATCACCTCTCTGCAACTGCAGGACTTGAAATAACTTATCAGAAATAGTTTCAGTATTTTCAGATCATTCTGCAAGTTAAATCATTTATATATTCTTTTGAAAATTTTAGGGTACTTACTGCACCTAGGAGCATTCCTGTGTTGTTGGTCATGTTCATTCAAATTGACTACATGCATATAGTCAATATCTGCCTGTTTTTAAAATACTACTAAAGGCTCCTGCACAATAGGTTTAGATCCATTGTTTGAAACATGGATGGCTTCATCTCCTAAAACGACTCTGGAAAGAGGCACCACAGAGTTCCTAAGAAACTGGAATCTATTGGCAGGCCCAGTGACAATACTATTTATCCACCTTGAATGTTGAAGCACTATACACCAATATCACCCCCCAAACCTCGATTTCAAGCCATCAGGAAATCATAATGGATGTCAACACATCATGCCTTGCCAGTATATTTGGCATGCTGCCACATTTGGTGTGGTAACTTTGTATTCATCCATAACCTCTATCTTAGACAATAACATATGTCTGTGAATCAGTGGCACAGCTATGGGCATACATACGGTTTCAAAATATGCTAACATCTTCATTCACCACTGACTTTGAACCATATTTTCCTAACTCTTGTTCCATGAAACCCTTCCTTTACTTGAGATTCATTATTAACATATTCATTATTTGGCTCTCTGAAAAAGAACTCATCAAATGCCATGAAGACTTCAAAAAACTTCCATCCCACCATCAACCTAAGCCTTGAGTTACCTACAGAACAAGTTTACTTCCTTGATGTCGTGGTAAAACTACATAATGGGGAATAATCACCATATTACTTAAAAACTCTACTGATTGTCATACAAACATGCATACCAGCTTCTGTCCAGAACATAACTCCACACTGATTGTCTATAGCTATATTCTCATTTGTTTTAAGCCACTAGACAGAGGTGTTCAGCTGACGGAAGAAAACAAGGCATTCCTTTGTTCTCATTGAGGGGAAGCCCACTCTTCTAACTACTCAACCAGTAAAATCAAATCAATACAATTCCCAGGGAGGACCTGTTTAAAAGCCAGACCACATCTAGAGCTCACACGTCAAACCACTAAAACACATTATTATAAGCTGCAATCCATTTTGACACTGCACTTTCTCAAACATTTGGTGGCAGGTCCATATTAGCATACAGTCTTGAATCATATTTTCAGAAGCAGCAAGAAATAACAGAAACATGCTAACATGAAAATCACACTCTGCAACAACTCAGATGTATACGTTACCCCCAAATTTATACTATCAGCACCATCACAGGCCCTTGTAACTCTAAACATATGGCTAGAGGCCATGTCACATGTTCATCCTTTAACATGATATATGTTGTCATCTGCCAGCTATGCCCATCTGGATTCTACATAGGACAAACAAGCCAGATGTTCTGCAAAGGAATTAATGAACACAAATACAACATCACAACTTAAAAACAAAGCAACTGCAGGGTCTCAGCAGACTGAAATGGAACCTCCCAGAATATTCCATTTCAAACCGCAAAATAATGGTTTTGGAACAAAGGATACATCAGCATGAGTGTGAGACAGCTGAACTTACATCATCAGTAGGCTATCTGAATAAACACAATGAGTTTTTAACACAAAATATCTATAATGTGTTCTCCGTGGAACCTTTATCTGCATAGCTTACCAGTTTCCCCTATTCCTTCTCCCATCTCATTTTTCTTGAAATTCAGCAGCAGTTAAGCCACTCAATGACTCTTAAGTGAGCTGCAGCTCATGGCAGCTTCTACATTACTATATTTATTTCATTCTTAAAACGTGCTAAAAGATTCTTTCAATCAAAAATATAAGGAACAGTGAGCAATTCTTCTCTTATTTGCACTTTCTTTACAGCAGGAAGTCTTTGTAAATATGAGGGTATGTGAATATTTTCCTTTCAGATGAAATTCTTCATGAACAGGTATCTTGGCTAATCTATTCAGATCAGCTCCAACTGAAAATATCACAAAGCTACAAACTTCTTAATTTTCTGGAAAAAATGTGCTGAACATACCGTGCTTTTGCTAATATGGGATGCTTTTTCCAGCCCTTCTTGTTTAGACTGACTGCCCTGATTGTTCACTTTTAGGAAACAATGGTAGAAGATGGCTATTGCCCTTTTGCCCATGTTTGTGAAGTCATTTAAATCATTCGATTGGCCACTATGTGGCCCAGAGTGCTGGACTACAGGGATTATTGTTCTGATGCAGCAGAATGTTTATGCTAATCCTTCTCAGTGACAAGTATGATGACCTTAACCTTAGTACAGCTCAAGATTATGATGTCATATTGAGATGCAATAATTGCAGTAAAAGTACTATAAAACAGTATCTTTTCTAAATACAGCCATGAAATTAAATCTCTCCGCTCTTAAAATGGTAGATGAGTACTTCAAGATATGCACAAGAAAGCCTAAATGTTTTCCAAAAATTCCAATATATTTGGAAGTAAATTATATTTGAATAAATGGAACTTCTGTTTATTGATCAGCAAAACAACGGGGCACCATTATATGGTTCATAGTTTGGCTATTACAGTTCTCAGCTTTTTAAAGGCATACATAAAGTCAAATACTTGTGAATATATAGTATTTAATTAAGGAACACAAATACTAAACTGAAATATATTAATATAATAACCAATCCTGAATTGTCTCTCAGATTGTTACAATAAAGTAAATACTGATTAGTTTGAAATATAATGCTCTTTCATAAATGACTTTTGAAAAAGTAATTTTAGAACAGGAAAAGAGCAGGAAGGTTTTAAAAATACCTGGAAAAGAGCAAGGTCTGGCCAAAGTAGAGTATGTAGAATACACATCCAGGACATGATTAAGAATGTATAGAATGTATGTGGTGGACTTGTAAGGTTATTAAGGCTTTTTGGATAAAATTGTGGTGGAATCTACAGCAAATTTTTAGAAGAAGAATTATTTTTCTGCCTCAGTTGTTTCTCCTAGGTATTACACAAAATCTGGATGTAAAAGAAACGAACTTGATGTTGTATTGCCTAACTGCTGCCCGTTTGTTGATAGCTCAAAACTGGAAGAGTAAAATCTTACCTACAATGGAAGACTGGAGATTGAAAGTTTCATATCTTGCTGAAATGGCAAAGATTTCGGCTTATTTGAAGAACCACTCAAATGAACAATTTTTACTAATATGGAGAAGATGGATTGTTTATATTCAAAAGAAGTATAGAGTGGTGGA
>NW_015386632.1:575032-576845 GCF_001527695.2 Protobothrops mucrosquamatus | reverse complement strand
AATAATAATAATAATAATAATAATAATAATAATAATAATGTTGGAAGGGACCTTGGAGGTCATCTAGTCCAACCCCCTGCTCAGGCAGGAAACCCTATACCATTTCGGACAAATGGCTGTCCAGTCTCTTCTTAAAAACTTCCAGTGTTGGAGCATTCACCGCTTCTGGAGGCAGGTTGTTCCACTGGTTAATTGTTCTTGCTGTCAGGAAGTTGCTTCTCTCCTGATTAGTTTCCACCCGTTGCTTCTTGTCCTGCCTTCAGGTGCTTTGGAAAATAGCTTGACTCTCTCTTCTTTGTGGCAGCCCCTGCGATATTGGAACACTGCTATTCTATAAGTTAGCTCATTTGAAATACCTTTCTTCAAAATTTGTTGCCCCATGATGCACTATTTTGCCCAATTTAAGGTTAAACAGACAAACAATAGAGTTTTAGTAGTATATAGATATACAGTTATTTCATGTAATTAGTAGTATTGGTGGGAATGCAATATCTTTCTTCTATCTGTTCCTGGACAACCCTAAAAAATGTATTTGGTTTAAAAACACTGGGACCTTTTTTAGGTTCATGCAGAAGAATGAAAAAAAATATGGACTGATTTAACTGAAATACCTCTTTGAACTTAAATCCCTAAATTCAAATTACATTTAAAGTGACTTTACATGTGTTTTCCTGTTCAGAGTATATGGAGTGGAGTTGGGATGTGTTAAGGCAAACAAATATGCTATCATCAGACATGTGAGTGCTTTTTCTGAGATTTTATTTGAGTATTTTCTGATAAAATTTTTATGTGTTGAGCTCATATGATGGAAACGGCACATTCCTATTTAGTTTATCAGATCTTTCTATAATAAATGTTTTAATATTTTCCACCCTGGGAAAACATGATTTTGAAGGAAAGTTTACCTACCCTACCTCTCTGTCTAGCTAGAGAATGTGTAAATAATAGTGCAAATAATGTTTCCTACTGTCAGCATATTACAATAAACAAAATGGATTAGCATTTTTTTTTGTTCGTTAGTTGTGTGTTTGTTAAAATGCATTACATGCAAAACGTATTTGCTCAGCTCAAATATATTTACATTGTGGTGATGCTGTTACTGTTAAATGCGAACTTTCTTTTCCTTTGTCCTTAGTGTCCTCTGCATTATTTGTTCTTTGTCATTGGCTAAGATAACCTATGCAGCTTATCCCTGATGCCATCACATAATGAAGACTGTTTATGAATGAAGGCAAAGATTATTTGGGCACATGTTTCTCTACTTCTCTACTTTGAATCTGAATCTGCTTTTAAAAACAAAGAGAAGAATTTTGAGAAAGAGATTTAAAAAGGTCAATAATTTTTTTTCAAGAAGATTCTGCATATTTTTACTGTGTGTTGCCTAACAACTGTCTTGAAATAAAATGGTGTTTCTCAAGCCAAAGAATTTGAGGAACACATTTTTGGATAATTAAAAGAAAGGAGCAAAACTCAACTAGTATGGTGTAGAGGTTGACATGTTGTACTAAGGGTGGTGGTGGGGAAGTAGGTTCTGGTCCATCTTAGCCACAGCAATTTAGAGAGTGATTTCATGCCGGTCACTTTTCTTCAGCCCGATCTGTTTCGCAGGGTTGTTTGCTATGGGGAAAAATAGGAGGAGAGAACACTTGTGTGCTCTCTTGAGCATCTAGATAAAGATAGGATAGAAATCAAATAAATAAAATATTAAAATAGTGTAACAACAAAGAAATAGTGTTCAAATCATGGAGTCCAAACAAGCATAAGTATGCAGTGTGCTATAAATTAATCTTTTGAAGGCTTTTGAGGCCTTCTA